>NW_021145033.1:619323-741320 GCF_900634775.1 Gouania willdenowi | reverse complement strand
TGTTCGGCGTCATCCACCCTTGTTTTTAATTCTTCGAAGTTCAGCTTTATGTCGCTCACCTCCTTCCTCAGCACACCAAAGTTCCCTGCCGTTTCAGTTCGAAATAGTTTGAGTTCCTTCAGTATTTCTGAAGTAGCATCGGCGCTACCAGCGCCCTTTTCCTCCACGCAGGTTTGGCTTGCTGGCGTGGTATCCAACTCGCCACGTTTTTGGCTTGGTTTTGGCATTATTTGGCGTTCCTTTTTTCTTTGAATGATAACTTGATGTGTCAAGTTGACATACAGTTTATCTGAGTCCACAAGCAGTAGTCAATATTTCAAGTTTTAGCTTTTGTTTGTCAAGCGTGGCACCGGTTGTTCGGCCATCGCTTTGTGTTGCTTTAGTGTTGCCTCAATAACAAATAGAAATCACTAGATTGATCTGCTACCTGGTTATGTAACAAGTGTTGCTAATGCTACACCACTTTAGTTAAACAAAGCAAAAAGACTGTGTGGCTAAAATAACATGTCAGCCTTTTTGTTTGATGTTAATTGTACTTGGAACCAGTTTGATAAATTGCTTACATACAATTTAAATTATTTTTTATTCCTTCTTTTCCATTTAGGATGATGATTTTAAGTAAGTTTGTTTTATTAATAAATCACTTTAAAATGGTCTAAATTATTTGAATGAAAAAAACTGTGATAAAATTGTGATTGTGATTTTCAAAGAAAAAATCATGATATGATATTTTTCCCATATCGCCCACCCCTCTGCTCAGGTCATGTTCACTGTGGTCGGTTGGCATGCAGATATCTTGCAGTGAAGAAGAGATGCTATGCTAGCAGACAGAGCTAATAGAAAAACGTGACTTTTACAGATATTCACGTAATATTACAGATATTTTTGGGTGCTAAAGGGGTAAGGAATCATTTATGAACATGTTTAAAAGTAGAAGGCGGCCAGATAGAAAGTATTAGCAGATTACGCCCACCGCCAACTCTTCTGGATAGCAAATTTAAAATTTCACAGTATCGATGTGAATCATGATACCTATGAATCGATTTTTAACTGCCTTACGATTAATCATTACATCCCTAATGAAATTCAATTATTAATGTAAATATTCAAATTTTTACTAATGCACCAAGATAAAGCTGTAGTTTCTACTATTTACATCAATAGTATTAATGAGAATGTTTTTCATATCCAAGTAAAATTGGTACTGCTTGATATCCTTAAATCAATCAAAGGTGAATCGAGAATCAAATCGAATCGGGCACTTGTTATTCGAATCGATACCCAGCCCTAATGATACTGATACCGTTGCTATTTTTATGACACCACAGTATTACCGTATTACTGCCCATGCCTAGTGTGTGTGTGGAGTGAATTTCTCCCCGACGCGGTGTCAGTTTGGCCTGAAACTTTTTTTAACAGCTTCCACATAGTGGTGTAACAATACATTGATCCACAGCAATTAATTAATTAACGATTCATTTACATTGATGCACAATGAAGACATGGATGAACATCGTCATCTTTAAGATACACCTTTATTTTTAAATAAACATACGTCCCTGCCACTATTTCCTGGTTGGAAATAGACTGTTGTTCCGGTGTTAGCCCCGCCCCATCGCGACCAATAAGTGAATGATGAACCTTTTCCTTCAGTGTTATATGTTTGGGTTTAGATCTTAACTTGTCATGTGGCAGTAGATTAATGCCCTACATTACCTACATGACATGTGACCTTTCATCTACAATAGTTTAAAGTAGGGATGTTCCATTCTGATATAGATATCTGATACTAGTCCAATATTAGCAAAAAACTATTATCACATTATATAGGTCTACATCTAAAATGTGTGATATAAACACTCTGATCTAATCAGTTCATTCCATACTCCGCTCCAGCTTTTCTAATTAATAGGTCAGTTTTTTTCTTTTTCTTTGTTTCCTCAACGTTGCAGAATCAGTAAAGTTAAACTGTTTCCACTGAAGACCTTCATTTTCCTCCACATCATGTGATCTCTGAACAAACTGATCATTTTAGTCAATTTCAAAGTGATGACACTGCAAAGGATGGATGAATATTTCTAGATCCTTCATGTTCATTCTGTCTCTTCCATCCTTCAGGTGGAGCTGATTCCATGCTGATGTTACAGGTGAATGGAGGATTGTGGAACCACTCAGCCGTGACAGCAAACATGGACTCCTCAGAAAAGGTGAGAAATTAGTGGAACAAAACCAGTGAATGTAGAACCAGTGAAAGACACCATTATGGGTGTACTCATACTGCCAGCTCAGGCTGTTCCAAGCTCACAGCAGGAATCCCCCCTCCCTGTCCCTTTTCTGGCACGGTACAACGGACGTGATCACCAGCTCAACTCGGTTCCCACAGAGAAACTAGTCATCTCGTTCATTTACGACACACATGGCATTACGTCATCATTAAGCGACTCTGTTCATACCTGTCAAGTTTTGGATTTGAAAATAAGGGAATTTTTCTGGCGTCCACTACGAGCCGTCCCACCCGCCCAACCGAGCTCCAGTATTTTATTTATTTTTTTCTGGAAAAAAAGATTTATAATACAAAATAAATACTAATGAATAAAAAAACTAAATTAAACAAAAACGTATGTCAAAAATAAAGTAAGATACAATTAAAAGGTAGATATAAATTGTAGTGACAGTGATTATTCTGACTGCTCATTTTTAATTATTTGTCATATAAAAATGTATGAGAACAACATTAATGTCACAGTCATCATATTTCCCCTCAGGGATCAATGGTTTACTGAATCTGATCAGGTTTATTGTTTAGGTTAATTTAAATTAAGTTTATCAAAACTTAATTTAAATGGTCCTGATGACATCATTCTAGACCATAATGATTACACAAAAACAAATGGAGGCAAGGATGCATCAGTTATTTCACCACTAGGGGTCAGAATATTTGACAGTATCAGAAGTTATCATTAATCTACGATGTTTCAGACTCTACAATCCCTGGTATTGATGGTCTAGTACACACATTATCAGTGCTCCCCAGAACATTTCCCCATAAAAAAACATTCCTTGCCTCACGGTGACAGCGTTTCATGTTGATTCTGTCCATTTCCACGTTTAACCGTTTTCATTGGTCGATTCCGTGATTTATAGTTCCCTATTGATGTTCAGCTGCAGCTGAGGGGAGGGGCTTCACGTGTGTCTGTTTATGTCTGCAGCAGCGAATGAAGTTGTCAATTGAAACAGGTGAGGGGGAAAAAACTAGAGATGAACCATAGATATATTAAGAGATGGACATGGTGCTGTTAGTATCGATACCTTTGTGAGAAAGTATAGTATCCGATACTAACTTTTTGGTATTGACACTTTATTTAGTTTTTTGACAACGCTATTCTTACCAGTGGGAAAGTTCTTGATGATATTTCTTTGCTAATCACGTCCATAATGTGCATACAGCTCTGAGCACAGATATATAGAAGGTAGATGAACCACTCCTCATGAAAAAACAATGTTCAGCTCCATCCACAGTATGAAAAAAATGATTGAACCATGAAGAAAACACATTTAAAATAAATACACAAGTGAGGGGAGGGGGGTGCAAGAAAAGCCCCCAGGTCTATAGAGCACTGGAGGAAACCCTGACCCACCAGTTGAGAATTACTGCTCTAAACAACTGACAGTCTGTAGTAGGTCTCCATCTACTACACCAAATATATTAACAAAACATATTTTTCTGTTTTTTGAAGAATTGTCGTTGACATAATCATTATTATTTATCATTAACTTATTCAAATATCATTCAACTACATGAAAACAGCAGATCATCAGTATTAAGTCCCTCTCTAACTACTACAGATGAGATGGTAATAAAATACTGTTTAATGGTTTTTAAATCATTTTTATTTGTAAATAATCATAAAAAATAGAATAACTTAAAAATGACTTCTTTAACAGTTACTGTAATAGGCTGAAAACAACCAACAGTCTGTATTATATCTCTCTATCCACTACAGCAAAGATATTAATAATAAAACACTTTCTGATGGTTTTTATTGATTAAATAACCTTAAATACTGTCATTAATCAGCAAGAACTTTTTTTAAAAAAATTACTCTCGTAGCATGAAAATAACTGACAGCCTTTATTAGGTCACATCTACACACACCTCTACTACACCAAATATATATATAGAAAAACATTAAAATATGATAATAATCAACTAAAAATATAACTTTTTTTCATTTAAAAATGATCGTGTTGATGTTTTGAACCCAGTATATCGTATGGTATTCTGCAAATTAAATACGATTAAACATTTGATTTATATTAATGAATTTATAAAACAAGTAAAGGAAATATTTCATTTTCTATATTCATAAAAAGATCATTTATGAAAAGATTTTTAGCTTGTGCTAGTAAGATGATTATTATCATTATGCAGATCTATCCTAGAATTTAATGTAACTAGAGACAGACCTGATAAAGGTAGTTTATGGTTTTCAGGTTAATAGAGTGACCTTTGAATAATTTATTGGTAATAATTACATTATTAATTAGTGATGCACTAAAAATCTGACCAAACATGATGTTATAAAGACGTGAGTAAACGACGCAGTCAGTGCACACTTGTCTAGAAACAGACCAACTTGTCTGTGGACTCGTGGAGCGTCTGTATTTAATACATGTGAGCACTACAGAGTTGATGGAGCAGTAAGTGTGTTTTATGTGTGTGTGTCACTTAGACACTGTAGTTACATGTAGCCCTCCATTAACACAGACCTTTAATACATCACAACTGTACTTGGTCCACGTTATAAACATCATTACTCTGATAGAATTAAACGGTGTAATCACAGCTTCAATGCATTTTGTGTTTTAATTAGGGCTGCACCATTTTCACAAAAAACCTAATTGCAATTTTTCTGACAGATATTTCGATTTGATCTACAATTTTTAAAAAGATTTCATACATTTAAAAGCATTTTTTTTTCCAAATTCTGTTTTCCACATCAATTTTTTAAAGTTCTGTTTTTTTAGAAATATTAATGAATTATTTTAGAAAATATTAGTTTTTAACTCCTGTAAGGAAACAAAATACTAATAAATAAAAAAAAAACCTTAATTCCTTTTGAGCACAATTATTTTAATTTTGTTTTGTAAAATAAGTTTGTAATATGCTGCTCAAATGAATGAATGAATGAATGAATGAAAAATAAAGTAGATACAATTAAAAAAGAAGATATAAGTTGTACTGTGAGAAAACAAAAATAAAAACTAATAAAAAAGGAAACTATAATTGAACAAAAATGTATGTCAAAAATAAAAATGTAATTTAAAATAATGAGTAAAATACAATTAAAAGGTAGATATAAGTTGTAGTGACATGGATTATTCTGACTGCTCCTTTTTAATTATTCATGTCATATAAAGATGTATGAGAGCAGCATTAATGTCACTATATTTACCCTCAGGGATCAATGATTTACTGAATCTGATCAGGTTTATTGATTAAGTTTTGATCAACTTTATTTAAATTAACCTCATTTAAATGATCCTGATTACATCATTACAGACGTAATGATTAAACAAAGCTAAATGTGCAAACATCACGTGTAAGAAGTGTTTTTTCACCACTAGAGGCTAGAATATTTTACAGTATCAGAAGTTATCAATAATCTATGATGTTTCATACTCTACAATCTCTGGTATTGATGGTCTACAACAGAACAACTTTATCCAGATGTTCTGTAGCTCTGATCAAGTGAAGCTGATTAAAGCTGAGTCATGTTTTCACGGAGCACAGCAGCGCTATGAGAAACAGACAGAGCTTCACAGACATGTTAAAGTTAAACAGACACTGGTGTCTCTGATGTAGGAGTCAGTGATGATTTGTGTAGTTTTTTACCAGGTTAGACGGTGTTTAGGTGGTGTTTGAAACGACTACAAAGAGAGTTGTATTAGGTCTAAGCTCCTCCTTCTACTACTTTGACTGAAAATCTAATAAAATCACAGATATGTTGAGAATAATAAATATTGGTTAAGAGTTTCAGATAAATAAGTTTACATACATACTAAAATTAATAAATAAGTTTATGGGTAAAATACATTGTTAAAAAATAGAAATAGTTAAACATTGTAGGTTGATTTAAAAACATTAATTATTAAATAGCAGAAAATTAATTAATTTAATAAATAAAGTATTTAAAATAGGAAAAGCTCAGGTGGTTCATTCTTTTAAAAACATTTGATTAGAACTCATTCTTCCTTTCTCTCTTTTTCATCCTTTTCTTTAAGGTTTTAAACCTGCTACAAAACCTACAACAAAACTGAATAAACTTTTAAAAGCTGAGGTGATCTCACGTCTTACTTGTGTTTCATCCATGTTCTTTCAAGCTGGACAAGCATTGTAGAAAATAAGCTTAACAAGTATCTGGTATGGTATTCTGCAAATTAAATATGATTTAAAATTAGATTTAGATTAATTAATTGATAAAAGAAGTAAAGGAAGTTTCTCACTTTCTACATTCATAAAAAGATCATTTATTTAAAGCGTGTGTGATTTCCCTGGTTTAATTTTATGAGACATGTGCATGATAAATGTGTTTTTTTTTTTTTTTTTTTTTTTTTTTCACAAATCTATTTTATTTTGTTTGGTGTATTTTTCTGTAATATATGTTTTTTGGAGCCATTATGTGTATTCAGAAAAAAAGGAAAAAAAATTATGCCAAGATTCACGGCTCCGCCCTACAAACACTGTAAAAGTTAACAAAAATCCATGGATCTCTTTTGGTGTCCCACTTCTCTAGATGATCTGCAGCAACTTTGAACCCTGTCAGTGAAACACCCTATGAAAAGTGTGTTACAATAGGACATTTGTCTCATATTAAATTATCTTCACTCTGTAGGGGGCGCTAACGTGCCAATATCCATTTTTCCACATTGAGCTGGTTTAGGGCTGGAGGTTTAACAACTGATTCACAAATGTTTGTTTAGTTCTTCTCTGTGTTTAATCTCTAACTGTTCTACAGGACTCTGGAAGCCAGAACAAAGTGACACCTCAACGTTCTCAGGACCATGAAGCTCAGCCACAACAAAGAAACAAATCTAAGAGAAAAACTTCAGAGCAAAGAGTTCAACAGCAGAGCCAAGCTGGAGTTAAAGCTAAACATACATGTGACCAGTGTGGGAAGGTCTTTGGCTGTAAATCAAAGTTCACTATACATCAAAGAATCCATTCTGGAGAAAAGCCATTTAACTGTGACCAGTGTGGAAAAGCTTTTACCTACAGTTCTAACTTAATAAGACACAAAGTCGTTCATACTGGAGTTAAAAAGTATGAATGTGATGAATGTGGAAAGACTTTTAGTCGATCTGTAAACCTCAGTCGACATGTCCTCATTCATCGTGGAATCAAAGCTCACAGATGTGAACAGTGTGGAAAGACTTTAACACGAAGATCATCTTTAACGCTGCACATGCAGACTCACTCCAGAACAGTGTTGTATCACTGTGACCACTGTGGGAAAATATATAAACAGAAGCAAACCCTCATTGAACACCTGAGATCTCACACTGGACATGAAGTGTGTCCCTGTGACCAGTGTGACAAAGTTTTTACAACATATCAAAAGTTAAAATCTCACCAAATCAGCCACTCATCAGAAAGACCTCATAAATGTGACACATGTGGAAAATCTTACAAGTGGAAATTTCACCTTGATCACCACCAACGAGTTCATGAGAAGAATGTTCTCAGATGTGATGAGTGTGGGAAGACCTTCAGCACTTCATCTGTTCTCCACTCACATCTCTGTGTGGATGGAGACATGGAGCAGGAATCATCTTCAGATCCCAGCGACACACGGATGGTGACGACACCTTCTGGTTCCAGTGTTGGACTGAAGAACCCAGAGATCAGGCTGCACAGGATTCCAACATAAACCTGCTGTCAGCTGGAAAATGGACACCAACAGTTCAGGAAGTTGTTGATCTTTGAAGGTGTGGTCTGAAAGAAAAGATCAATACAATGATCAGTTGGAAAGGAAGCAGGAAGAAGTTTCCCTTTGTTCACTTTCTATACAGGATATACATTCTATAGCTTCTGTATTCATACATGATGTATATGAAGGATGATTCACATTATTATTATTATTATACACTAATGACAGATTCTATATCAGGGCTGTCAAACTCATTTTAGTTGATGGTTCAAATACAGAACAGTTTGGGTTCCAAAGGGCTGCAGATTATAGGAAAACCAGCCCTAGATTATGACTGACTTTAATTTTTGAAATGTTGTAAAATAATTTAGGAAAATTTGTATAACTTTCCAAAATTGAGAGTTCCTGCAACAATTTCAGTTTAAAAATAACTCCCATCATATCAGCATGGGAAACAGTGAGCTCTACAAATATTGTCGAGTTTACTCAAAATTTTGTGTTTTTAGAGGAGTTGTGATATCTACAACTGAAATAATGTTTAATTTACTCAATAATTTGTTTTTTGTCATTTTTACTTTCTCCTGCAGGTTGAATTAGATGCTCTACAGGGCAGAATTTGGCCCCCAGGCCTTAAGTTTAACACGTATTTTATATGAAAGACAGTCTATGATGTCCATCATGAGTTTGTATACTGTACATATTAATCATTAGTAGTTTTTTATAGAATGTAGAGAATGTGACTAACATTCCAATAGATGTAATAATCAGATCCTAACTTGTAGATGAATATACATGCTGTGTTGATACAGACCATCTTCATCATGTACCTTTGAATCTGTTTTTCTCTGTGTTTATAAAGGATTCATATTTGTAATGAGTTTTAAATGAGTATCTAATACATCACATAATAGTATTTTCTTGATTTTAGATGTGATGTGTGTGTTTTATATAAAGTATGTTTTTCTACAGTTGAAGTGAATGTGATGAAATGGTTCCTGACAGGGAAACCCTGCCTAAAGCCTGTGAATGGATCATGCAGTGTGCTGAATGAATATCAGGGGAAGGGGAGCCCAAAGTGTCCAAACACTCCCATTTTATCACCATATTTACATTTCTATCAACTCTGTGATTACAGCTCATAGATTTATTCTAACTCTGAAATGTTCTTTAATCTGTTCTTTAGCCTGTCCAGCCTTTCTTTAGAACTTACAATGTTCTATGTAACCATGATAAATCCTAAAGTTCTTCTTAAATCTTCCTTCTGACATAAAGTTTGAATCAATGTAAATGTAATGATATCAAATGTCCAGTGAAGCTTTGTTCCTTTAAATAAAGACGTGTTATTGTCTGTGCTGGATTTCTTTGAACAGAGAAACATGTCAGAGAGAGGGAGAGCTTTTCATTGGATAGCACATAATCCTCCATCAAACACACATGGTTCCCATGAGAAAAACATCCACTGGATGGATCTAAGAACAGGAAGTGAAGGTTCCTCTGGAAACTGAGTGTTTAGTGAAGCTGAAGGAGTTTAAAAATAGACTTTTAGAGTAACTGCTGCTTTCACATCCAGTCATGACATCTTTCCAACAAATTCTGATAAAATGAGTCAAACAAGTGCAGAATTCTTTAGTTTGAGATTGTTCCTACATTAATAAGGCTTTTTATTTAAATGTAGTGTTGTATCAACATCTGAGACAGTGAAAGAGTTCCTGTTTTGGTTCTAGAAGGATATGAATTATTCCCAATGAACAGCACTGATTAAAAGGGGGCGGAGTCTCCCTGTATGTGGACTCAGAGTGGAGGTGTGTCCAGGTTAATCACATGTCTAAGTGTGTAAATGAATATAATATAAAGTTGTATACACAGAACACCAGGGTGGTGCATTGACACACTGAAGAACACATTAGCTGACATGTTTCATAACTCTGATGATTCAATAAAATACAAAGTGTTTGGAGTTACTTCATTATTAATATTATGAATCCAAACAGACACATAAAGACTTGTGATGTTATACATCAATGTACAGCTGTGGCCTGTTCTTAGTCATTCTAAAGCCAAGCAGAGTCACATTAGACACTGACACATCCATCATTAACATTTGGACACATTCAGCTGATTGGAAAGTAGATGGAGGATTATTTAGAAGTGATATCAGTGAACAGCTTCCAGTTACAAACCAGAGCTGGGCTTAGATCTATCAATGTGATCATCCAAACAATGTCTATGATGTCTTTATGTCCACATTAGTGATGCTACATGAGAAAAACTGTCCTTTAAACAAAGAGCAGGAAGCAGAAGCTTTAGAACAAACCTTGGATTACTGAGGCCTTAGAGACTGTATGCACTAAGATAAATGTCCTGAATAAAAGCTTTATAAACCTAAAGAAGCAGAAGATAAGCATATGTGATATAAAAACCAATGAGTAAACATTATGACAACTTTAAAATAATATGATATATATTAGGCAGTGGCTATTCGTACGGTTGACGTATAAATATACCAACATTCTATCCGTACGCAGCGCCCCTAATTGGCCAGTTTAGGTCACGTGACTAAGACTAAACCTAACCCTAAGAATTGTTGTGATATAGAGTTATAACCTAACCCTAAGTACTTTGGTAAACATACGGCTCCCATGTGAATACACACTTTCTTTATATTAACATGAAAAATTAGAACAGAATAAGAGTAACATTAAAAAACATGGACTGATGTAATCATCAAAAAGAACAACAGATTATGCAAATAATTTAATAGAGTAATGATGTAGTGAAATAATAACAGATATTAATCCTAAATTTAACAGGTATTTGGTGAATGTTGGATACGACCTCACTAAGGAGATTGTTGAGCCAAGAAACACAGATTAATTCCAAAAAAGTCAAGTCAGTAAAACTTTATCTTCATTGTTTTTTCATTCTGTAGATTAATAATAAATAGTTCACATTGTTAAAAATACATTATGAAATGTCAACTTATTGCTTTGAAATGAACTTTTCATGAATTAATATAGAATATATAGTAAAATAAGTAGTGTGTCTCCACTAAATCATTCCAAAGTGGTTTATTTGTAATAAATAATCAAACAGTGAAAGTGTTCCATGTATTAGAGTGTTAATAAAAGCAGCTCTAACTACAGACCAGTATCATTGCTTCATCAGCTTTCAAACATTAGAGAAAAAGGCTTTGTTCATAGACTTGATAATCCATCCATTTTCTGACCCACTTCTTCCTTTTTCAGGGTCACGGGGAGACTTGATAAGTTGATTAAAAACACAAGTTGTTGAGCTATCACCAGTTTGGCTTCAGAATGTATCATAGTATGTGATTAAAAAGCTGTAAATGTGTGGTATCAGAGGAACAGCCCTCTTATTAAAAGTGATCAGAATGAGTTTGCTGCGTGGCAGCAGCCTGAACTTGTTGCTAGTTCAGCATGGACATCACAAGCTGAGCTGCAGGAGAAGAAAAGCTACCAAGACCTCCTGAAAACAGCAGTAGGTAGTGATCCAGCATTCTGTCCATCATCCATCAATAAACATTTCATTACTGCTAAATGTGTGTGTGTGTGTTTGGATTTAATCTAAAGAAATTATAATATAAGGAAATTGGTGGAAAAAAACCGAGGTGTGAAAGGGATCTATAGATTTTAAAGTAGATTTTTTTGGTCAGAACTAATAAATATATTAAGAAATAAAGTGATTTTCCTCATGCAACTCAATAAATGAATGCAAAACTGAAGTTTACAGGTTGATGAGTCCTGTGGATGTCACCTGAGGTTAAATCCCTCCTGTTGGAGTCAGTATGGAGCTCTGAGAGGGAGAGGGAATAGCTGGGCTCTGTTAATGATTATTTGATGTGTGGCTGTTTAGGTTCCTGCTGGTGATTTGTATAAAACTGACAAAGCAGACCCCCGAATAACTCACAATGTGCTCAAGGGGGAAACCAACAGTCTGATACACCATTTTACAGTGTTTGATAAAGGTCTACTGACATCTAGTGGTGGGGAAAGTTCCAGCATGGAGAGAAACCACAGAGTAGAATCCATCTATACCAGTGGTTCTCAACCATTTTTGGATCGTGACACCATTTTGATATCACAAATTTCTGGTGACCCTAAATATTTATGCTGTGTTACAAGTATAAAGTAAGAGTAGATAGGATTAGTGCACAAAGTGACAAGATGTGCCAGCTCAGACAGTTTTATTTGAGCTATATTTATATTTCACAAAGTGAAATAGTATAAATGTGTAAGATTGTGTGTCATATTGTAATTTTAAAAAGAATATTACACAAAAACATTTTTACGAATGAATAAACAAATGATTATAACACTTTTACACTTTTTTTTTTATTATTTTACTTGTAGTTTACCAGGTTGATCAATAAGAAGCAGTTATTGTTTACAGTAAAAATTATTTTAAAAAATTCAAAAAAAATGCATTCAATTACTCCAAAAATACACAAAATTGGTTAAATTTTATATATACAAACTACAAAAATAAAGAAATTAAATGTCAATGCATAATTGCAAAAAAAAAAATAAATAAATAAACAATTCAACCAGTTCTCATTTACTGTTTAAAAACAAAAACAAAACCGAATTTACAAAAGTCCATCCACCTGCTTTGTCCCAATTTGCAAATGTGGGGAAATAAATGTAAAAATGCAAAAAGCTAAATTACAAATATGAAAAACACGTTTCAAATGCAGAAAACGTGTAGAAAAATGGTTTTCGAAAATGTTTATTTTTAATGTTTATTTGTCATTTATTGGGTGCAAATTATTTAGTTGTATATTTTTTTTTATTATTTTCCAATTTTTTTAAATATTTGTACAAACCAAACGAAGACCCAAAGTGTCAGGTTTAAATAATTAATATAAAATACAAATAATTTATATAATTCTTTTTTTAATCTACATTTTGTGGTTGACGTCATGACGTCATGACGTTTCGTGCGTCAACGGGCGCGTCTCCTCCGTCTCATGCTGTGGAGAACCTGTAGAACCTTCAGTCACAGAGATGACCGAGTTGAAAGGAGATATTTCACATTTATCCACCAACGTTCACCAAAAAGCATCACGAAACATGGAGGTTATTCCGGTCAGTAAACGCATCTTTAATTCCATCTTAAACCCCGTTTAGCAATGGTATTATTAAGCTAATGTTAGGATGCTATTGCTAACGTCACTGTGTCTTGTCTATTGTTTACATTGTGTCATGTCGGCCCCTCAGAGATGCTTGTCGCTACATTCCATGATGTTTATATCAAATATGATGACAATTTAACTATGTTGACACTTACTCGCTCCTATTATTTTTTTATTTTATTTTGTTCACAAAATAAGAGAATTTATTGTGAAATATGTGTGATATGATGACTGTAACTTATAATTTCTTTGTGAAATAATGTTTTTTTTTTTCTTTTTTTTTTTTTCCAAATGATTAAGATGGAACTATTGTGTTTTCTTTTTTACATTTTTGTATATATTTGTAGTTGTCTTGTGTTTTTAGTGTAGATTTGTGTGTATTTTTTTCTCCTTTTGCATAGTTTTGTTGTCCTTTTGTGTAGTTTTCTGTACTTTTGTGTGTTAACTATAATTTTATTTTCAGTCGGTATGTTTTTATGATATTTCTAATGTATATTTGTAGTTGTGTTGTGTTTTTTTGTGTAACTGTACATTTGTGTTCTTTTTTTGTGTTTTTTCTATATTTGTCAGTATTTTTATTTTATTTTTTGTAATTTTGTGTAGGTTTTTTAGCCATTTTGTGTATTTTTGCTGTCATATTATTTTCTGTTATTTTTGTGTATATATGTTCTTGTCTTGTGTGTTTGTTGTGTAACTAAGTTTATTTTTGTTCTTTTGTGTAGTTTTGAATTCCTTCCGTGTTTTTTTTATGTACTTTTTGTGCATTTTAATGTCTTTGTTTTTAGAGTCATTTTGTGTGTGTTTTGTGCCATTATGTGTGTTTGTGTTGCTGTGTATTATATTTATGTTATATTTTGTTGTTGTTTTGTGTTTTTGGTGTATATCTGTGCATTTGTGTTCCTCTTTTGTGTTTTTTCCATACTTTAGTCAGTATTTTTTTTGTCATTAAATATTTTTTGTGTGTATTTGTCCTTGTCTTGTGTGTTTGTTGTGTAATTTTGTTTATTTTTGTTGTTCTTTTTGTGTAATTCTGAAATCCTTCCGTATATTTTTATGTATGTTTTGTGTATTTGAATGTACATTTGTGTATTTTTGGAGTAATTATGTGTGATTTTTTTTTTGTGGGCTTTGTATATTGATCATTTTTTGTAGATTATGTGCTTGTTTGTCATTTATCACTAACTCCTCTGTCTGTTATTTGTAGGAATTTCAGTGTGTGGAGCTCGGAGAGATTGAGCAAAGAGTTGAAGAGCAGAAGTGGAGATAGAAAGTCCCTCGTAGGATCATCCATTTCTCCAGCGGTGAGACCATGGAGGAGTACAGCACCGACGAAGAGGAGGATGAGGGGAAGGACCTGCTGTCCACCCATATGGATGGGGTGAGGGTGAGGAATGATGACGAACGGATGGGAAGCAGGGGGTTAAATTGAATGTATGTGTGTGTGTGTGTGTGTGTGTGTGGCTATAAGGGAAAATGGCAAATTCTGTGTTTGTGTTGCAGTCCAAGATGACGTGGGGTCCGTATGTGTGGTTCCACAGAGCAGCCACATCAACGATCTCAGGTTGGTGTAAAAAAAAAAAAACTAAAGAAGAATCACAATCTCAATGAGTGTGTGACTGAAGTGGGGCCTTCGATTTTCTGTGATCACGGGAAAAAAAATGGAATTTTACGTTCTGAATTCATGTTTTTTATCATGACTTTATTTAAAATTGGGTCCTTACAGGACAAAGAAATGCCTCACATGACGCACATACACATTTACATGCTATTTTTAATCAGAAAAAAAGTGATTAAATGTCTAGAAAGTGGGAAAAATGGACAAAATATGTCAGTCGGCCCATAATTGCTACATGTAACGGATCAACTAGTGATGGTGAAAATGAATGCAGCGCTTAGTAGATAGTGGAGCCCAGAGTTCACAGTAAACATGGTGATGCTGCTTTTAGTTGTTATGCTGCAAAGAAGTGGAACAAACTGCCAGCAGAGCTGAAGTCAGCATCCAATGTGAACATTTTTAAATCAAAGTTAAAGGCACTTTTTTTCTCTACTGCATATGATTGAGAGAGAGATTTTTTGTCATGTTGTTGATGTAATGATGATTTTACTGATGATTTTAATTGATTTTACTGATTTTGATGAACAAGCGCTTCAGAATATTATGACCATATCACATTTCAGTAGGATTTTTCCCGTTAAACGGGGCAGTGTGGCTGATGACACTCTAGAAACGTAACTATCGTGTTTTCGTCAATTCTCTGAAGCATTGGAAATTAAATTAATGCCCTTAGTTGATTGTATTAACCCTATTTAGAATGTTTGGTGTGATTTCAGGAAGTTTAATAGCCAGTAAAGTCATTTAAACAGCAAAAGATGAGGAAAAACAAAAGTGTAAAGTGATGCGGAAATGGATATATAGGGCCCTATAAAATACATTTAATTTTTTTAATATCATTTTTTTAATTCCATTTTTTTTTAGAAATATTTGTATATTTTTTTTTAGAAATATTTGTATATTTTTTTTTAGAAAATATTAGTTTGTAACTCCTGTGAGGAAACAAAATGAATAATTAAACAATAAATAAACATCATTCACATTCTGTCAATGTCCGCGTCCAACAGTGGATTTTGTTTTCGTTTGTCGATTTCTTGATTTCATACGAGATTTCATTAACTTGGAAATGACAGGGTTGTTGATATACCCTGAAACAGAATTTGTGAAATGTTTAAACAGAAAATTAGAGGCCTTCCAAAATAAAACCTGTAGTTTCTAATCAGTTTTTATTATTTCCTTGTCAGCCTGTGATTACATCGGGGAGAGGATGGCGTCCCTGTTTGGCTTAACATCTGCCAAATATCAATATGCAATTGACGAGTATTACAGAATAAAGAAAGAGGTAGGTTTGTTTGTTTTTTTGGTTTTTTTACAGTCTGTGTATGACATCATTGGGCTGATGGGATTAAAATGTTTGTCCTATTTTTAATTTGGATATTTATTGTTTTCCTATATTTTTGTGGGTGTTTTTATGTAATTTTGTGTAATTTTGCTGTGTTATTTGTTGTTTTCTTGTGTGTTTTTGGTGTAAATTTTTTGACTTTTATGTCAATTTGTATATTTTTATGGTATTTTTAATGTGTATTTGTAGTTGTTCTCCTTTTGTGTTTTTATTGTAATTTTGTGTATTTTTGTTCTCCTTTTGTGTTTTGCTTTACTTTTATTGGTATTGTTTGTTTTATTTTGTGTAATTTTGTTGTTTTTGTGCATATTTGTTATCTTGTGTGTTTTTGGTGTAATTTTGTTTATTTTTGTTCTTCTGTTAGTGTGGTTTTCTGTACTTTTGTGTGTGTTTCTGTCATTTTGTTTATTTTTTGTCAATTTGTATATTTTTATGGTATTCTTGTTCAGCTTTTGTGTTTTTTCTATAATTAAAAATGTATTTTTCTCTCATTTTGTGTATTTTTGTTGTTATTTTTGGCGTTTTGTCTTGTGTGTTTTTGGTGTAATTTATTCATTTGTGTTGCCCCCTTTTGTGTGGTTTTATTTACTTTTGTGTGGGTTTCTCTTATTTTGTGTTTTTCTGTTGTCAATCTGTATATTTTTATGATATTTTTAATGTATATTTATAGTTGTCTTGTGTTTTTTTGTTGTAATTTTGTGTATTTTTGTTCTCCTTTTGTATTTTTTCTATACTTTAGTCTCTATTTTTATATCATTTAGTGTGTTTTTGTTGTCCAGAGGGAAGAGGAAGAAGAGGACAACAGTCTGTCGGAGGAAGCCGAGCGATCTTTCATTTAACATTCTGACCAGGAGGATGAACCCATCATGAAGGACACGTCAGACCTGGCAACCAAAGCCACAGCTCGCGTTGAAGTGACGTACGAGGTCGAGAACGAACACCAGACGAGCTCACGCACCATCAGAGTGCCTGCTATTGTCATGGCAACCAAACGTACCTTCAATACAGTCATTTGAACTCAAATGTTTTTGTTTGTTGTCCTTTTCTATGTTTGTTTTCTTTTGTCAAAATGGTGTAAACGCACAGGGAAAAATGTCACGTGCCAAATGATGTGAATGCAAAGCTGTTGTTGTTTTTTTTGTTACATTGTCACAGCTGCCTTTCAATGAGCTGTGGAGTGAAATGTGGACGGGACGGACCGCACACTGTGCCTGAATCACTACAGATCTGTGCACGGCATCCATGAAACAGCCTTAAAACGCAGCCAACATGCACAGATCTTTGTAACACTGTCTGACACTCACATCAAATGAGATGTTTGGGTTTTATTATTACTGTTATTATTGTGGATTGATTGCACTTAACTGATGTGAAGAAAGAGAACTGATGACAACAGTCGCAATGTGTTATTCCTCAGCGATGTATGTCATATTGGTTTTTATTGCATTTTTTTATATGTATTTATCAATTTATTGAACTAACTATACATAATTTATGCACATTTTTATTGTATTTACTACTGCATTAAACTGTTAGTAAAAAAGTATCATTGTTTTGTGTTTTGATTGTATTTAAGGTACAAATAAGCATGGATTTTATATCGAATTTTATTAGTGAGCGAAAAGAAGGCCCGGCTTTGTCGCTGCTCATAAAGAGCTAGTGTGAGTGAGTGCGTGCGTGCGTTCAGACGCTCCGACGTCACAAAACGTTCATTCTGAGGAAACCAAACGAGTTTACGATCATTACGCCGTCATTGTCTGTCAATGACACACAGGGTTACAGAGACGTAAAGTCAGTCAGCAGCTGCTGTTTGTCTCACTATGTGCACAACACATTTCTAATCTTGTGTCACTGACACCTTTAATAGCTACCCGTTTTATAGAATATAAGCACAATATTGGACAAAAACACACATAGAAGTAAAAGATTTTGGGAATGATTTTCTGTATATTTTTTCTTTTTTTATTTAGAGCAATTTGAAAGTTATTTTGTGGGGGGGGGGTTAATTCAATTTGTTTATTTTTCCATTATTTTTGTGTATATTTGTGGTTTTGCATAGTTTTTTATGCTTTTGCATAGTTTTGTTGTCCTTCCGTGTAGTTTTCTGTACTTTAGTGTGTTTTTAATGTATATTTGTAGTGTGTTTTTGGTGTAATTTTATGCCTTTTTGTTCTCCTTTGGTATTTTTTCTATACTTGGTATTTTTCTGCCATTTTGTTTATTTCTGTTATGTATTGTTTTCTGGTATTTTGTGTGTATATTTGTTGGTGTCTTGTGTGATTTTTTTTGTACTTACTGTATGTGTGTGTTTCTGTCATTTTGAGTCAATTTGTGTATTTTACCTTATTTTTGTGTATAATTGTGGTTGTCTTGTTTTTTGATGTAATTTTGTGCATTTGTGTTCTTTTTTGTTTTTCCTATAATTTTTCAAGTATTTGTCTTTTTGTGTGTTTTTGAAGCGATTTTGTGTATTTTTGTTGTATTTTCTTTTAATTTTGTGCATATTTGTTGTTGTCTTGTGTGACTTTTTGGTGCATTTTTGTTGATTTGCATAATTTTTTGCCTATAGTTTTGTTGTCCTTTCATGCAGTTTTCTGTACTTTAATGTATGTTTCTGTCATTTTATGTATTAAGTTTTGTTATATTTGTGTGTGAGTAGTGTAATTTTGTCTGTACTGTATTTTTGGTGGTGTACATTGGTTTTTACGGTCATTTTGTGTATTTATTTTGAGGGCTAGGTTTTTCATGTCTGCCTCAGGGAAAAAATGCAATCCACAGAAAGTAGAGACTGTTTATTGTAGACTTTGATCTCATTTTTGTAGATTATGTGTTTGTTTGTCATTTATCAGCTCAAGTCTCACATTTGAGCCTTTGTGTGGAAACAGGAGAGCTCCATTTCTTGGCACCACATAATTCCACTGATCTCATGTCTCCATGAGGCACATGAGGCTTCTCTGCACACTGACAGGCTCAGTGTTTCAGTGTCATGACACCATGCTGATCATTCACTCTCACACTGATGCTGATGCCTCCAGGTTTGGATCGTGTCAGGGTCCCTTTTTTTAAACCTGTTGTAGCATAATTGAATGAAAAAGTCTTGTCGGATCCTTCACAAACAGCTCTTGGCTGCTTTCATCCATCAGTTATTTATGTGCTTTGGAGTCAATTATGTACATACATAAAGCGCCAGCTAAGCCTGAGGTTTTCTTTCTGATTGAACTTGTTCTTCGGGACTTTTTTATTCACAAAATGATGCGTGTGAACGACAGCAGTTCACACACAGTGGGGGAAGTGCTTGATAAAAGTTCCTTTGAAGGCAATCGAGCAAACGTTTATACATTTTTTATGAGTTGAACACTTAGTGGTATTTTATCAATCTTTGGTGCCACAAATTTTTTTTGCATGTGTTGTGTGTCCATTCCTCAACGCTCACATCAGTTATTCATCAATGGTTGTTGCATTTTTGATTGTTTTGTACGTTATATTGCATTTTTGTGATCAAACGTTTAAAAAAAAAAACAATCGGGGGACGTTTCGGCCTTTTTAACACAAGACACCCTCATCAAAGGTGGTCAGCTACAGGGTGATCAAGCTTGGGCTTCCGTCTCATAACTGTTTCTCTCTTTCTCCAATCTCTTGATCTGTGCCCTTTGACCTTTTTTCTCTCTAGAAAGTGTCTGCTCTTTGATCTCTTCCTTTGATGTTCTCTAAAATAGTTTTCCATGTTTTTGTGATTGTTGTAAATCAAGCTTTTTTTTTTATTTACTCATGTCCTATAAGTTCTTATTGAGCGTGGTTAACTTGACAGTTGTCTTGCTGGCCACGCCCCCTGTTGCTCAATGGTCTCTGGAGAAGTGAGTCCCGTTTGTCAAATTGGCTACACCCTAAAAAAAACTCATAAGGACACAACAAAGCGATCAGCAGTCACCTCTGAAGAAGACTGGCAGTTGACAGTCAAAACATCAGGAGATCATAGTACATTTCCTGAAAAAAGTTGCCTGAATAAATGAAACCTTAATATATTATTTGGTTTGTTGACAAATGATGGTGTAACTTGAAGTTCAAAAAATGTTCACGCATTGCATTGTGGGATTGGAAATCCCGTAGAGGAATGCAAAGACGGGTGACGGAGTAGAAAAGTTTCACAACAGATTCAGCAAGTAATTCCAGCAAGTTCTTTTTTAAATATGTTATAAGGTGTCATTAACAATGATAATTAACATTAACAATAAAACTTTTTTTCAGGAAATTTACTTTGATCTCCTGACAGATTTTCTGAAAAAATGTTGTCTGAATAAATAAAACCTTAACATATTATTTAAAACTTACGGAAGAATACGCAGCTAACCCGTCTGAACTTTTATGGAAAAAACTCCAAAATACAAAACTTAATCTGGACATAATTTTATCTAAGAAAACGGATTTTATTTTACAGCAACTACGGTACAAAAACTTTGACTACAATAATAAATCAGGCAAATATTTAGCAAATCAGCTTAAACACAACAAAGAAAACTATTTCATAGCGGCAATTTCTGATAATTCAGGTCAAACTTTAAACTTACCTCAGGACATTAATAAGGTTTTTCATGATTACTATCAAAACCTATACTCATCAAACTTAAACCCTGACCCTGATGATATGAAAACCTTCCTCAATAACTTAAACCTACCACAGCTCACCATAGAGCAGAAAACCACCTTAGACTCACCATTAACCTTACAAGAACTACAAAATGCTTTGGATAGCATGTCAACAGGCAAAGCACCAGGTCCAGATGGGTTCCCTGCTGAATTCCTAAAACACTTCTGGTCAATACTGGCTCCGCTCTTTTTCAGAGTAGTAACAGAGATTAAAAATAAAGGTTATGTAGGAGGTCACATGAATACAGCAAACATTAAATTACTACTTAAACCAGACAAAAACCCCATGTTACCCTCAAGTTACCGTCCCATCTCACTTATTAACACAGACATAAAAATTATTTCCAAAGCACTCACTTCCAGGTTAGAGAAAGTCGTACAGTCAATTATATACCAAGACCAGACAGGATTTATTAAAAATAGACACTCCACAGACAATGTTAGAAGGCTGTTTAATTTGATCAACATGGCACAGAACTCTAAAAAGAAAACAATAATCTTGTCACTAGACGCAGAAAAAGCATTCGATAGAGTCAACTGGTCATTCCTCCTTGCTGTCCTTGACAGATTTGGCTTTGGAGATTCATTCATACAATGGATCTCCACCCTATACTCTAAACCTAAGGCCTCAGTAACCACAAACAAAATAACATCCCAAAGCTTCACACTGCAGAGGGGAACGAGACAAAGTTGCCCACTCTCACCTTTGCTTTTTGCAATATTTGTTGAACCTCTCGCATCAGCTGTTCGTCAGAACTCTGTTATTAGAGGAATCCACTCATCCATCTCAGAACACAAAATTAATCTTTATGCGGATGACATTTTACTCTATTTAGAAGAACCCCAATCTTCATTAGAAGAATTATTTAAACTAATAAACAGCTTCTCTAAACTATCAGACTATTCGATTAACTGGTCAAAATCATCAATCCTTCCTTTAACGAAAAATTCATGGAACCCAGCAACCCAAAACCCACAATACCCCTCCCCCACAAATATAATTAAATATCTAGGCTTAAATATATCACCAAACCTAAATGAATTAATTAAACTGAATCTAGACCCTCTGTTGGATAAAGTCACAGAAGACCTGCGGAGATGGAACAATCTCCCCATCTCACTCCTTGGCAGAATAGCCTCAGTTAAAATGAAAATCTTACCTAAAATAAACTATCTGTTCTCTATGATCCACTGAAACCACCAACGCAATGGTTCAAAAGATTAGATTCTGCAATTACAAAATTCTATGCTAAGAATAAAAAACCCAAAATAAGCCTTTCAACTCTTCGAAAAAATAAAAGCGAGGGAGGGTTGGAAGCTCCTAATTTCACGCATTATTACCTAGCAAACCAAATTCTATATTTAACAGAATGGTTAAAACCAAAAGAATACCACAACACCTGGCTAGAAATAGAACAGCTAGACTGCAAACATATTAAACTCTCTGATCTCCCTTTTATCACTGTGACCCTGAAACGTCATAACTGCTTTAAAAACCCACTGATTGCCTCCACCCTGACTGCGTGGTGGAAAGCCCTGGACATAACAAATGTTCAATTAAAAACTAACATGCTGTCTCCAATCTGGCACAACCCTGACTTTAGAAACAGAAAAACACCACTCTATCTAAAAACATGGGAAGATAGCGGAATTATTCATCTCCAAGACCTCTTCGAAAATGATAAGCTCAGGACATATAACAATCAAACCCAAGCATTCAATATAAATAAAAGTAACTTTCTACAGTACTTACAAGTAACAGAGACAATAAAGAAAACTACTCCACTAGACTTAACTACTTTACAACCTCCAGAACTGGCTATATATATGTAAAAAATCTCAACAAAATCAAAAAAACTCTCAAAAATATACAGAGCGCTCTCGAACACTAACTGTAATTACTTACCAATCGCGAAGTGGGAGGCTGAACTCTCAATCACCCCGAGCACTGATTTCTGGACAGAAATTTGTTGTAATACTTTTAAGATGACAAAAAACACAAACCTTCAGCTAATTCAATACAAGGTCCTCCACAGATCCCACATTACCCAACAGAAAATGCATAAAATGGGCTTCTCAGCAACAGACATCTGCTCTCAGTGCACCCAGAATACAGCGGATTCCTATCTACATGCCTTATGGCTTTGCTCCCCAGTTCAACACTTTTGGATTCTAATCACTGAAAAACTGTCCTCCATTTTGGACTGCAGGATTCCTTTATCTCCAAATCTTTGTTTGATTGGAGACCTGACAATGCTTCAACTTCCAGCAAACCAATCACAATCAATCCTTGCGGCACTAGCCATAGCAAAAAAAACAATATTACTAAATTGGAAAGACAAAAATTCCTTAAACATAAACCAATGGCAAAATCTCCTCACAGAATTTATTTCCATGGAAAAGATGTCTGCTCTCAGAAAACAAAAAAAAATAATAATGTGCTTTGAGGAGCGTTGGACTCCTTTTTTAATTGCATTAAATCTAAATTTTTAAAAGCCTGATGATCTAGCCTGCAAGCGACTGCCAGCACCACTCTTTACTAACGCACTAGCCCAACTGTAGGCCTGGGCCGCCTTGGGCCTCTGGGGTGGTCTTGGCCGGGATGGCTGGGGTGGGTTGCCGGGGTGTCTTGTTGCCTTGGCACGGGTGTGCATTCCTTCTGGGTGTTCACGAGGTCCCGGGGCTGTTTGATTTGGCGCTGTTGCCCCTTGCATGCGCATCTGGTTGGTCTCTGGGGCTGGGGCCCTGCGTGCTCCCCTGCCGCTCCTTCCTCCTGCTCCCTGTCCCCCTGTCTCGTCCTCCCCCCCTCCTCCTCCTTTGCTCTTGCGCCCGCCATCCTGTTGGGTTGGGTTTGGGGGGCTCCCGTTGGTCTGGGGCACTGGTGGGGGGGCTGTGGCTCCCGCCTGGGGGGCGGACGGTGCCGTGCCGGGTGGGTTGGCTGGGGGGTGGTCTCGTTGGGGGGCCTGGGGTGGTGGGGTCCTTGGCTCCGATCCGGGGGGATCCGGGGTGGGGGTGGCTTTGGGGGTGGCTGCTGCCCGGGGTCGGCGATTGCCTCCTGGGTCGCTGGGTGGCGGGGTGTGGCTGTGGGTTGCTCCGTCGGCCCTTGCGGGTCCTCGGCTTGGCTCCCTAGGGCGCGCCCTCGCCAGGGATGTCGCTTGCACGACGAGCCAGGCGGGGCCCCCTCCGGGGCTTTTGTTTGACCGCAATGGCCGGGGTGTGGCCGTTACGGCTAGGGGTGAGGGGTGCTATGGGGCCTCCCCGGGGGTCGTGTTGGGTGGGTGTGCGGGGGCGCGGTGCGTGGCTCTTGGCCTGGTGGATCCGTGTCGGGATTGGCTGGTCTGCTGGCTGGGTGCACCGGGCGCCGTGGGCGCCATTCCGGGGCGGGGGCGTCACGGGGGTGGATCCGTGGTCTGGGTGTCCGGGGGCGTGCTCTCCTGTCATCTGCCCGGGGACCGGCCGCGGAGCGTGGCGGCGCTGCGCAGCCTTGGGCGGGGCGGGGCTGGTGGCCTGGGGCCCGCTGTCGTCCGGGGTGTGCTGGCGTCGGGGGGGTGTCTCGCGCCGGTGCGTGGGTTGTCGGGGATCGCCTCCGTGGGGGGGGGGGGGGGGCTCTACTGGCGCCGTTGGTGTGGGATGGCGGTACTGGGCTGGGGGTGCTTCGGTACTCGGGCTTGCCGGTCCGTGGCTGGCGGGGTGGCCCTGCTTGGCGGTAGATGGTGTCCTCTTTCGTCGGGGGGGCCGGGGCCGCCTCCCGGTGGAGAGTGTTATATCGTGGCGCCGGGTGGGCCTGTGCTGGCCCTGGTGCGGGCACGGGCCTCCCCCCTGCTCGGCCGCCCTCCTTGGCGGCGGGGGGGCGTCGCTCTGGGCCGGCGTGCGGCGGGGGTCGCCCCCTGGAGCACCGGGGGATGGGGTTGGTGCCTGGCTGCGCCCGGGGGTGGGGGGTGCCGCCGTGCTCCGCGGGGCCGTCGCGGTCTGGGGGGGGGCCGTGGGGGGGGTCTCCGGCCTTGCTGCTCCGGGGCCCGCAGTGCCGCTTGCCCGTCTGCACCATCTACCCTCTCGCGTGGCCCGCCATGCGGACGGGCCCGGCTCACACCAGACAGGCCTCCTACATGTACACTTCACCTCACTCCCAGCTGGTCTGGCTCATTCACAGAATGCACCACACACCCATACCCAACCCTTGGGGGGCTGGATGGTGGGACTGGGGGTGGAGGGGGCCGCCACCTGTGTCACTATGTAGTGGCGTGGGGGCGGCACTCCCACCTCTAGTTACCATACTAATCCCTCCAATTTTAATCGCACCTCAACATGCCACCCCCCGGAGGGTGTACTCACCTACACCCTCCGGCCTATTACACCACATACACATATATCCACAGAGGCAGGATGGGGAGCACCGCTCCCCTCCTTCCCCCTTCTTTTAATTACACCCCATACATTCACTAAACACACACATTCACACAGGGGATAGGGAAGTGCCTCTCCATTGGGGAATGGAGAGGCACCATAACAGGGTGGTGGGTTGGTTCACATATTTGGGCCTCTCCGGTGGGGGCCTGGCTCCTCTGTTGGTGGCCGGGCCACTGCTTAGAGTAAAAATACATCAGGATGGTGCGGTCGGGCGTGGCGGTGGGTCTCGGGGGGGCTTTGCTGGGGTCTCTCCTTGCGGGGTCTTTCCGGGCGGTGTCGGCCTGGTGGGGCGCGGGGGTGCTTCCTCCCCTTGGGTGTGGCTGGGTGCTTGTTTCGTCTCCTGGTGGCCTTGGGGGCGGGCCCCGCGGTGTGCGGACCCGGGGCGGCCTGCCTCGCCGGTTTGGGGGGTGGGTGTGCTGGGGGTGTGCTGGTGTCCTCGCCGGGGTTGGGGCGGGGTTGCTTGGCGCCTCGGAGTGATGCTGTTTACTGGGGGGCGGCGCTAGCTGTTCCGGTGGTGGAGGTTGCTGTCGGCCGCCTGGTGGGTCTGTCCTGCCGTTTGCGGACTGGTGGGTGGGTCCGGGGCATCTTTGGCTGGGGGCTGCTGTCCCGCACTTGATCTGTGCCATTGGGGTGCCTCCGTCCCCGCGGTGGGGGTCGCCGGTTGCTCACGGGCCGGTGGGGGGCGCTGCTCCGTGGCTGGCGCTGTCCGGGGGGCGGCGGGCCCTGGGCTGCTGGCCTTGGGCTGTCCGGGGCTGTGCGGTACTGCTGGGCCGTGGCTGGGTCCTGGGCGGGGGTGGGGGGTGCGTCCCGGGGGGCTTGGCCCGGGGGCTTGCCCTTGGGGGGTCCTGGTCCCGGGGGGTGCTCCTGGGGCCCGGGGTGCTTGGCCTGTTGGCCGGGCCGGTCCTGGCGGGGGTCTTTCGGGGCGGGTGGCGCGTGCCGCGCCCTTGCGTACCTACTGGTACGGCCCCTGCTTGGGCAGTGCCCCGTGAGGTAGGGTGTCGGGGGCCGGAATAGGGGGCCACATCCCGGCGGGGCGGTCTGGCTTGGCCCTTGGGGGGGGGCCCTGGCTTTAAAAAAAAAAAAAAACTGAAGCTCGTGGCGCGGGCGGCATCAGCGAGGGGTGATCTGGGGCGCCATGGGGGGCTAGGTTGGGGTGCCTGGGGGCCGGCGGGGGGACTCCCGGCGGCCCCCTGGTGCCTTATGCGGCTTGGGGTGTGGTCATCCTCCCTGGGCGGGCTGCTCCTGGTGCTGCATCCGTTCCGGGTCCTTCCGGCCTGGGGTCGGGCCCCTGCTGGCTCTGGGCTCGCCGGCGGGTGCCCGCTGGCTGCCTGTTCGGCGCGGCTCTGGTCGTCTGCTGGGCGTGGGCTTCGGCTCCTCCGCTGGGGCCTCGGGCAGGGAGTTCTCTGGGCCCTCCCCTCGGGGGGTTGGGCGCGGAGGTGGGGTGGGGGGGCCGATGGGGTGGGGGGTCTGGGGGTTGGGGGTGGGATCGGTGGCATGGTGCGCTGGGTCCTTGGCTCCTTGGGGCTTTCTCGGGTGTGTATGGGGGGGGCGATGGCTGCCTCTCGGCTTGGGATCTTGGGGGCGTTCGGGGGGCTGCTTGGCCGTGGGGTGGTCGCCGGGGGCCCTTAGGCTGCCTGCTCTTGCTGCTGGCCTGACTGCTTCTTCGGGCCCGGGGGCGGCTCTTGGGTTTTGCAGTGGCGGTTCTTGGAAATACATTTGTCATGGATGCACTGGCCTTGGGCTGTGGGATAACACTCAGACTGGGCTCAACCTTAGACACGTTGTTCCCAAATACCTGTTTTATGGATTTTCCACTCACCTCTTCCTCTGTTCACAGCCACCACCATTATTCCTAAACCGCACACTGGTCACCAAACTGGCTTGACAACACAACAATAAGCACAATATACACAACCACAATTTCACATCGCATCACTTAACACTAGCATGACCAGAGTGGTGTCATTTGACACCTATACCTATAAAGTCCAAGCTGGTGTCAGATGGCGGGTGTGAACAACTCAGCTTGTGACCATTGTTATGTTACTGAGGCCCCTCAGCTAGGGTGGGGGGGTGGCTGGGTAGGTTCCAGGACACAAAGACCTTTTGTAATCTCCTTTGTGTTTCCCATACAGCAGCTACATAGAGGTTGCAACTTATATTTCAACTTTTGCAACAGAAAGTAGTAGGTAGTAATAGTGAGACGGCAACAGTTTGTTTGCATTCTTGGTGAAATTTTTTTAATAGAGATTTTGTGAACAATTCTGGCACTGCCACACCTCCTTTATGCATTTGCCACATGCAAACTTGTCACAATACATACAACGCTTGGTGGCACGGTTTTTCCTGCAGCAACACTTCACCTGGCACAATGCCCTTTTCCCCACATCACGTGTGGGTGGTTGTTGCTGAAGGTTTTGCTCATTCACCTCCTTGGCTGCCATATGAGACTGGGCAAGCTCATTTGCAAGCTCCAGCAAGAAGTCCACCCTTCTCCCCTTGACCCCGGTACATGCCTGATAAAGCACATGTGCGTTCAGCGCTGCAATGTCAATCATGTTGTAAAACACAGCGACTGGCCAACGCCGTGTTCCTGAACGCACAGTGTACTTTCGAACCATCTGGTCCATGACATCCACACCGCATTTCATGCTGTTGTAGTTGGTGACTGTGTTCAGCTTTTTTTTCCGAGTAGCCTCAGTCTCCACCACGCTGTGCACGCTACTGAGGAGGCAGACAGTCTTCTTTCGTTTGGGCACATAAACAGTCAGTGTGGCACCAGAGGTTGAAAACACTTCTGTGCTGAATTCCTCACGGGCCAAATTCTTTTTAGCTGAATCTGGAAGCTCCCGGCGAATCTTATTGACTGTGCCAAGGAGGGTGGTCTTTCGGCTGTGCAGTCGACGTGCTAGTGACAATGAAGTGAAAAAATTGTCGGTTGTAACAGTTCTTCCTTTGTCCATAAACGGTTCCATAAGCTTCATCACCACATTTTCAGACAATCTCTCCCCAGGTGGACGACTGGGGTCTTTGCCAAGATATGGGATGATTTTGCACACATACTTGGATTTAAGGTCACATGCCACCCAGAACTTGATACCAAACTTGTCCGGCTTCGTACTTCCGCATTGGGTCAAAGGTTAAGAGGGATAATGTCAGCATAACTGATGGTGTAAACAGAGATTGAGATTGTTTTTCCCTGTTGAAGCATTGATTCTTTGTGCATCTTGTGCACTTTGTTCAAATTTGTAAAATAATAGCTTAATAAAATAATCATGGACCTGGTTAGTGAATGGTGGACCTCGTGAATTTACCTTTTTAAAGTGAGAACTCAAACAGTCCTTTTCACACTCGGAAATCTCGCTTTACCATAAATAGCAACAATACATTTTATTTATAAGCACTTTTCAAAAACAATAAAGGTAAATAGTGAATACTGTTAATACTGTTTTTCTTTTTCTAATTTTATTTATTGTGGTTTATTAATTGATCACAACACACATGGCTCATATTAATTTGGCCATTCTTATCCAATAATTCCATATAATGTTATTTGGATTAACAAACATCTACCTGGGAGAAACACTGGTTTCTCAACACTGGCCATCATTTACACCAACCCCCAAAGTTTGTCACTGCCTAGCTGCACATTCCGATCGAAAGGCTTTATTTACATGAGAGAGGTGGTCCCACTGAGTTGCAAATGAGTGTCATTTGGCGGCCTCTGGGCAGGGCAGCAGGAGTAAGAAAACCTTGGGCATGCTAGTGTTAAAACCTAACAACTATTCCCCACCCATTCTATATCCTATCTTGTATCCCTCTTCCCTGTTAACTTCCCCACCCCCCTCCAACCCCTCACCTTGGTGTAACACTGCCCTCTCTCTTTTACATCCTCCCTTTAATAAAGTATTTCTTACCCTTCCCTAGGGAGGGCTGGTGACGGTCACAATTATGCAATGAAATAAATAAATTTATTTAATTGCAATAATAAAATATGCATTGCTGTTAAAAGATTGCACTTCTTGTAGTGTTAACCTTCGACAGCATGTGCAGGCAAGGTAAAAAAAGAGAAAAAAAAAAAAAAAAAAAAGCAAAAAAAAAAAAAAAAAAAAAAAAAAAAAAAAAAAAAAAAGACAATTATTATTACGCAGAAGTTGAGGACACATCAAATTGATTAGCAGACGCTTCTGAAGAAGACTGGCAGTTGACAGTCGAAACATGTCAGGAGATCAAAGTAAATTTTCTGAAAAAAAGTTGCCAAAGTTCCTCGTCATTGATTTAAACACCATTTCTTTTTTTATTTCCTGGAAATCTTTCCTTCCCCTAAAATGATCATCTTACTGAGGATTTGCATTTCCTGCCTGGCAGCAGCCGACTCTGTGCTGCATGAACATTTATTTTATTATTTCATTTTTTTTTTTTTTGGTGTGCGTTTTAGCTTCAGCTGTGTCAGCCTAAAATTAATTGACTGCATCTGAATTCAACAGACTGCAAAAGTATGGGAATTAAATATGTAAATGGGGGGAAAAGTCCTGAATTCATTATAAACTTAAAAAAAAAAAAAAAAAAAAAAAAAAAAAAAAAGCTAATGTAGAACTAGAGCCCGAAAAGTAGCTTTTTTTTTTACAGCATAAACATCTGTATTCCCTAACCAGAGAGTACTCGGCTACTGTGCACAGCCATCTCTAGCTTCCTCTTTTTTTATTTGTCTGTCTAGTACATTGTGTATTCTGCCTCCCTTTTTACACAAAAAAAAGAATCTCTACTGGGATTTTATTGGCTGAGAAGGAAGATTCTAGCTCTGAAAGGCTGAAATCAACAGTTTATTAACTGTCCACTAGAGGGCGCCACTGGATCTACAGGGACAGCATAACTCAGTGAACAAATGCAAAAAAAAAAACCAAAAAAAAAAAAAAATTGATAAAAGGGATGGAAATGCACATAAATAATAAAATATATATCTTTTCACATTAATTTTCTAAAAAAAAAACAAATAGAAAAGTATACCTTCAACAACATCCTCATCCTGCCTAATGAGACATTCAGTAATTAAAAATGGAAACTCCAGAGTTGAGTGTTTAAATTAACATTTCTTGTAACATGTATGCAGCGATTAACTTATATGCATTTTTTTTCTTTTGTATGCAAAAAGGGTAAAAGCCCCAAATTCATTAACCTTATTTCCTTGTCTGTCCTTCACATGCCAGACTTTTCTCTGAGCTACGTTGGCTTCAGTTTAGGTGGAAGATGTTGCTCACTTTCTGTTTCTAATGATCTAAATAATATGGTAATGCTTCATTTAGTCAGGCAACTTTTTCTCATGAAATTTACTTTGATCTCCTGACAGGTTTCTACTGTCAACTACCAGTCTTCTTCATAGGCATCTGCTGATCGCTTTGATGTGTCTTTGACTTCCACGTAGAAATTCCCTCAAGTTAATTTTGTCTTCTTTTTTAATAATATGTTAATTTTTCATTTATTCAGACCATTTTTTTTCAGGGAATTTACTTTGACTCCTGTCAACTGCCAGTCTTCTTCAGAGGCATCTACCAATCGCTTTGATATGTCCTTTAGTTCCGCATAATCGATCCCTCAAGTTTAATTTGTCTTCTTTTTAAATAATATGTTAAGGTTTCATTGATGCAGACAAATTTACTTTGATCTCCTGACATGTTTTGACTGCCAACTGCCAGACTTCTTCAGGGTTGTCTGCTGATTGCTTTGATGTGTCCTTGTGACTTCCGCGTGGTAATTCCCTCAAGTTCAATAATGTGTCATTTATTCAGACAACTTTTTTTTTCAGAAAATGTACTTTGATCTCCTGACAACTGCCAGTTCTCTTCACAGGCGTCTGCCGAATGCTTTGATTTGCCCTTGACTTCTGCGTAGCAATTCTTCCTGAGCCAAGGAAGGGAGAAAGACGTGTTTTCAGAGCTCTCTCCGGGAAAGCTATACTCCCGTCTGATAACGCGACCTTGACTACCAGCGAGCAGCGACCAGCTGCATCTGAAGAGAGAAAACTTGGCCCAGACATGCCACCAAAAATGGAAGAGAACTTTAAGCTATTCAAAGAAGAGCTTAAAGAAATGATTAAGGAGATGAAACAGGAGATGAGACAGGATCTCATGTCCTTAAGACAAGAACTATCTACGAAGATGGAGAACATGACGAATGCCTTGGAGAAATCATTGAAAATACTGGAGAATGATGTCAAGGTACTGAAAGAAGAAAATGTAAAGAATGCAGAAAAGATAAAAACATTGGATGCGAGGGTTGAAGAACTGGAAAGAAAAGAAAGAGAAAAGGATGTCATCATCACGGGCCTAAAGATAAGGCCAAGGAGCTACGCCAGTGCAACAAGACAAACTGAGGATCAGACCAGCGAAGACGAAAAATCGATTGAAGAACAGGTGATTGATTACCTGGACTCGAAAGGCATTGAAGTGAACCCAGACAACATCAACTACTGCCAGCTGCTGCCAAAACGCAAAGACACCAGAGATGTGAAAATTACATTCACCAACGTGAAATATAAAGCTGAAATAATGAAACAAGGAAGAAAACTGGCCGGAACGATGGTGTTTATGAACGAGAACCTGACGAAGCAGAATGCAAGTATCGCATGGAAAGCACGCCAACTGAAGAAAGGAGGAAAAATTGTGAAAAACTGGACCAGAGGCTGCAGGATTTACATCACACCTCCAGGAGGAGAAAATGGAAAACCCGTTCTAGTCCAAAGGATGGAAGACCTGGAAAAATACGAATGAGGTGCCTAAAAGTCAAGAACACTGATAAAGGTCATGGATATGGACAGAATCACTAAAAATCATCCGCAACATCATCAACATCAACAACGGGAGATTAATCAAGTAGACGAAGTGGACCCAAACAACTTTTCACATTGGAAACAATACACGAACAGCCATTACTACACAGAGAATGACTTCAAAGTGGAAAATAAGAACGAAAAAGGTCTGTCACTTGTTCACTGTAATTGTCGCAGTATGTATGCAAATTTTGAAGACATTAAGGATTACATCTCTACATTGTATAGATTTGACATAATAGCACTATCAGAAACTTGGATGAATGAAAAAAAAGGCATGGATTTTATGATAAAAGGATATAAATTTGTCTATAAGAACAGATTACATAAGCCAGGAGGAGGGGTAGCACTATTCATAAAAGAAAATATAGATATGGAGATAATAGAGTCTTTGAGTTTAACTGTGGAAGAAGTAATGGAATGTATAACAGTGAAAATTACAAGTCCAGAGGGACGTAAGATAATAATCTGCTGTTTGTATCGTGCACCTGACTGTAAAATAGACATATTTAATTAGAAACTAACCAAAATGATAGAAGAAATTAAAAATAAGAGATTACTGATATGTGGAGACTTCAATATAAACATTTTAAATCCTTTAAAAAATACACACATTGAAGACTTTGCCAATTGCATGTACACAAATGGATTAAAACCTCTCATAACGCAACCAACCAGAATTAATAAACACAACTCAACACTGATAGATAACATCTTCACAAACATACAAAGCACAGATGTAAAGAGTGGTATATTAATAAATGACATCTCTGATCATTTACCAATATTTATGATACTAAACGCAAAAGAGAAGAAGAACCGTGAAAATCATAACACACAGACATACAGGAGACTGGAAGGAGAAAAACAATTAGAAAACTTTAAACAACAGATAAAAAGACAGACGTGGGAAAGTGTCTTCAAGGAAGAAGACGTGAACGTAGCATATGACACATTTACAGACACAATAACGACAATATACGATAAATGCTGCCCTTTGAAACAAATAACAACCAAAAGTAAAATAAACAATGTACCATGGATTAATAAGAAAATAGCCAACGTATGCAAAAAGAAAAACATACTATATAAAAAATATATAACAGAAAAAACGTTAAAAGCAGAAATACGTTATAAAAAATACAGAAACAAAGTTAATAATTTACTTAGAGAAAAAAAAAGGGAATATTATGAAAAACAATTAAAAGAGAATTAAAACAAAAACAAAAAATTGTGGGAAATAATAAACAACATAACCATGCGCAAATGCAAAGAAAAAAATGCAGACCATTTTATAATAAACAATGTAAAAGAACACAATAAAAACATAATAGCACAAGAACTCAACAGTTTTTTCATAAATACTGGAAAAGACATAGAGAAAGAGATAAATAAACACCCAACACTTAAATGGAACCATTTTGACAATGAGAAGAAAGACATTGATAAGTATCTTGTACTCGAAGAAGTAACAGAAGCAGAGGTGGACAGAATAATCACTACCAGTACCTCAAAAAAATCCAGAGACGTTAATAATCTAACTATGAATCTAATAAAAACCATAACAGCTGAAATAACCCCGCCACTAACATATATAAGTAATCTATCATTCAAGAATGGGGTATTCCCAGAAAAAATGAAAATTGCAAAAATCAGACCGATTTACAAGGGTGGAGAAAAATGTAATTTCACTAATTATCGACCTATATCAATATTACCACAACTGTCAAAAATTCTGGAAAAACTGTTCATGAACAGACTCGACAAATTTATAGAAGACAATAATATACTACATGAAGGACAATATGGATTTAGAAAAGGACGTTCAACAGCAATGGCTATAATTGACATCACGGAGAATATAAGAGAAGCATTAGAAAAAAAACTATTTGTATTTGGAATTTTTCTGGACCTAAAAAAAGCCTTTGACACAATTAATCATGATATTCTAGAAGAAAAACTTCAAAATTACGGAATAAAGCGCAACGCCTTAAAATGGATTAAAAGCTATATGACAAATAGAAGACAATATGTTGACTTTGAAGAACATACATCAAAATGCCAAACCATACAGTGTGGTGTTCCACAGGGTTCAATTTTGGGGCCAAAACTGTTCATTCTATACATAAACGACATTTTCAAAGTCACCAATTGCCTAAAACTAACATTGTTTGCAGATGACACAACCATTCTATGCTCAGGCAAAGACATTAACACTTTAATAGAGTCAACAAATGAAGAACTATTAAAAATTCAAACATGGTTAGATGTAAATAAACTATCCCTAAACGTCAGTAAAACAAAATTCATTAACTTTGGAAAGAGAAAAAAAACAGGAGATATAAGACTGAAACTAAACAAGGAAATAATAGAACAAGTAAAAGAATATAGGGTACTTGGAGTGTGGATGGACGACAAGCTGACCTGGAAAAAACATATACAAATAGTTAAAAACAAAGTGGCCAAAAGCAGTTACATCCTATGGAAACTTCAACAAATCCTACATACCAAATCACTTAAAACAATATATTCTTCACTCATAGCATCGCACTTAAATTACTGCTCCGAAATATGGGGTAATAACTACAAAACGTATCTTGAACCACTATTTAAACAACAAAAAAAAGCTATCAGAATTTTACATAAAGTACCACACAACACACACACAAACGATTTATTTGAGAAGTCAAAATACCTAAAACTGCAAGAAATAATACACTATAACACACAAATACATGCATTTAGGGCTTCATCAAAAAAATTACCACATCAAATCCAAAAACGTTTCACTTACAATCAAAATCCCTACGAATTCAGACATAATAATGTGTTTAGACCAAACAGGATCATATCAAACGTTGGCAAACATAGTACTGTGTATAGAGCCATGAACCTCTGGAACAGCCTTGACAAAGAGACACAACAGTCAGATAATCTGAAACAATTTAAGGACAAAACGAGGAGGACATTTTTACACACATACAGATCTCAAGTCAACTCTCCATTGAACTCTACAGCAACGACATGGAACTCATCAACTGGTCATTGAGCACCATTGACAAAATCTTCTCAACGAGGCAATTGCTTCAGCACGAAATACCGTGTCCAAAGGACACATACCCAAGTGGATATGTCGTGGACGCACGAGGGAGAAGCCAGATGCTCTGTCTCTCCCAGCTGAAAGTGGAAGATGTGGAGGACATCTATCTGCTAGGAGTCATGATCTTTGGCCTGCTAATGATGGGGGTATGTGTCTGTGCATGTGCCTTCCGGATGGATCGTAAGCTGAGGCGACTCTCAGAGGATATGAAGAAGAACTTCACGTTTGGAGAGTTGGAGGAACGTAAACAACGACTGGAAAAGAAAGCTCGTGGAAATACGGGGGAAAAAGACTGTGATGAGGAGTAACAGCAGGAACAATGACTGCAGACGAGAACACATCACAAAAAAAAAAAAAAAAAAAAAAAGGGAAGAAACGAGGTTGGATGTAAAATTATCTGTGTTCAAATTAGGGGACGGATCTAGATAAGCATAATGCTTTTTTCCGTCGCCCTTTCCGGCATGTAAAAGGACAAAAAAAAAAAAAAAAAAAAAAAAAAAAAAAAAAAACAATGATGTGATTTTGCTCTGAATGTCAAATGAATTTCTGTGAATGCAACCATGTCGGAAATGAACTGAATAAATAAAAAATAAAATAAATAATTCCAGCAAGTTCATTTTTCTTCTTCTTTTTTAACAATATGAGAAGGTTTAATTTATGCAGAAAACTTTTTTTTCCAGGAAATTTGTCAGGAGATCAAAGTAAATTTCCTGGGGTTAAAAAAAGTAATGAATAAATGAAACCTTAACATATTAGTATTCAAAAAGAAGACAAAATGATCACTTGTTGGAATTAAATTGCTAATCATCTGGGCTGACCAGTTTGGCACGCCTGTGTGTGTTTTTTTTTTTTTATTGTCCAACTTTGTACACGTTTGACCAGGTTTGCTAAAATGTGCTGATTCATTCGTGAAAAAATGGGGCGTTTTGTGCAGGTTAGTCGTGTGCAATGTGTGCAATGAGCAGTTGGTACATTGTTGTTGTTGTTGTTGTTGTTGTTGTTGTTGTTGTTGTTGTTAAAGAGAGGTGCAGCATGTACAGTACATGTGACAGTGCAGACATGTGTTGGGTGAGGACGACTCAGAAGAGTTTAGTGGCGTATAAATAGAGAAAAGAGGGTGAAGAGGTAAATGCACACAGACTGAGACGGAAAGGAACAGCAGCAGGAGTGGCTTTGATGTGGCTCCGTGTGTGTGTGTGTGTCCACACAACTAGGCAGCTCTACAAGTACGAGGGGATTTCCAGCTATGCTCTGCTTGTCTCGCCCCCTTAGCCTTTAGCTTCTTCATGGGCTGCAGGCAGGCAGTGTAATAACACACACACACACACACACACACACACACACACACACACACACACACACACACACACACACACACACACACACACACACACACAGCCCCTCTGCACACACACAAAGTCCTCTGCAGCTCGCAATAACACGCAAAGTTAAATTTTATCCCTTTTTTATAGTCAAGTGCATCGTACATCCAGCTCCTGTAGGTTGAAGGCATCAAAGGCAGCTTTGTATTGCACATTTCCAGAGGTGAAAGTAATGGATTACAAGTACTGCAATTTAGTTGGGTACTTGTCATTTTTGGAGTATATTTCTAAATCAGTCATTTTACTTGTACTTAAGTACGTTTTAAAAGAAGTAAAGTCATTTGTTACTATTCTACACCCAACCGTTACTGAGTAAATTATATATATTTTTTGTTTTATAATGATCATGACCTTGAAGTGACCAGACACAACAATGAAATGCATCACATCATAGCGACCAATCAGATTAAACGTAATGCATGGCGCCAAAACAGCTTTGAATGCTGGTTATTTCATAAATGTATCTGTACTTAGAGCCTGAGAATTTTTCATTTGCTGCAACTTGCAAAACTTAAAAAATCAATACATTAATAGTTGGTGGGTTTGGTTGGGAATATAATTAAATGTACATAATCTAATAAATCTAATACAAGTCTGTTATTATTATGAATTAATCTATTTTACAGAAAACAGATTGTGTTTATTCTGATGTAGCAGACACATGTTAAATAGTTTTTAAATATTTTTAGCTCATTTAGAGAATGTGAAAACAGCTTTAAATATCTACTTCTGTGAATGAAAAATTTAGTTTTACAAAAATAAAAAATAAAACTTTACTTTTTTCCTTAAATTTTAAAACAAACTTAATCTGTAAACCAGAATCCAGACCCAGAATATAATTCTGTAATGAAATCTGTAACATATTTGTGTGCTTACATGTAAACAAAAACAAAACAAAGCTCAACTGTCTTACTATAAATATAAATATACCTCCTGTCCTCCATGTTATATGTGATTGTGTTTTCATGTTTCTTGGACGGGGATGAAAATGAAAAGTAAATTTTCTCTTGTGAGACGAATAAAGGATCTAATCTAATAAACATTTGATGTAAGAAATCATTACATGTAGATATTATTTAACAGTTTAAATTGACTTTCTTTAGCCTTCAGCAAACACATATATGATATCATTAGAATATTATATTATATTTTTACTAAAATCAGAGTTGATAACTTGTAAAAAAATAATTTGTTTTCCTTTTTTAAAAAAAGTATATATATATATATATATATATATATATATATATATATATATATATATAAGGTAAAATGAACAGTAGATTTAATGTGCTGTACAGTGACTTTACTCTCACTGCTTGTACAATATTTATTCATTAGATCTTTTTTCTATTGTTTCAGAAAACAAACCAATAATAATTTAATTATAAATTATAATTTACTCTACAAATTTCTTCTGAAATTCATTAAATCATCCACAGACCAAATCATTCAGGCTGTAACTACTTTATTCACTCTTAAATCACCATTAAACACATTTATTCTGACTGGTTTGTCATAAAGTTTATAAAAAAAAAAGTTGGTTGTGACGTCACCGCAACAGTTGAGTGGTTGCCAGGTTGACTATTTTCCCGCTGATTGTGAGATTATAAAATAACTAACTTAGTGATCAAACAGTTTAACGTTGGTTAAATGTGATATTTATGTTTTATTTGGATGATGAACGGATGGTTTTTGGGGCGTTTCTGTGGATATTCAACATATTTCATGCGGGGAATCATCGGTTGTATCTGGCAACCAGCTAGAGTCAGGAACAAAGCAGTGAAATGGAGGACGGACAGAGCTGGATGATGACTACCGTTAAACTAGAAGAAGAAGAAGAAAAGGAACAAATATTATGGAGGGAAGTGAAGCTGAGTATGAGTAAGACGGACAGTGATGATGATGATGATGATGATGAAGGCTGCAGGAGGAAAGCTGTGCTGGAGGAGCTTCGTCATCCCGACCATGTGTGGGACGGAATGTTTGCTCCAAAGATGGAGAAAAGCGGAGAAGAAGAAACGGAGGAGTTTTCAGATGTGTGCTCTGTGAAGGAAGAGGTTAGAACACTCCGTGTGTTTCCATTCATTCACTCACTCACTCACCACATTCATCCGCTGTTACACACACACTGGAGACTAGTTTAACTGGTGACCCACTTCATTCACACTCACATTTCTCTATCAATATGTGACGATGTAAAGGTGGAACAACCTGTGTGTACTCAGTGGAACACAGAGAACAAACTACAGAAAAACACACTTTATGTTAATGAGCGAAGGAGTGGGCAGGGACCGTCTACAAAGTCACACTCCCAAAGGAAGCGTCAACAATAACACCAATAACCCTGTGGACAGTCTTTATTAGGGCTCTCTATTTACTACAGCAAATATAGTTAAGAAGATACTTTATCTGATTTATGTTTTCATTTATATCCAGTATTAATGTCAATAATTAGTAATAACTTAAGAAATAACTGTAGTACCATGAGAGCAACATCTAAGTACTACAGAAGAAAAATAACAAAGATACAGTTTATTGTTTTTTATTTTTTTATTATTTTATTTAAAGTTTGTAAATAACCAATGTTGTAATTAATAGTAATTTCATCTATTATCCTGTAAACCAGGTTCTTAACTGGTCTCACCCTGTGACCCACATTTTGCCACAGTCATTAAATCATGACCCACTTTTTTTTAGAACTCAACCAACCAAAGTTAGTCTTTCAAAAATATCTGTCGACAACACACGTATAATATTTTTAAAAATATAAATCTATATATTTTCCTGTGCAACATGCATTTCACAGCTTGCCTATCAAAAGAAAAGTTTATTTCAAAATAAAAGACAAGTCCAACATGAGAGACAGCTGTCTGCGACCCACTTTTGGAGCCTGACCCAGGGTTTGCCCCAGAAAACGTGCTAAGTCTGGGGGTAGTGAAGCCCACCAACAGCCCATTGTGTTTTTGTAAAAAAAAAAAAAAATGTTTAAAGTTGAGAGGAATTTTGAAATAATGACTTATGTGTTATTATAAGCCATTTATTAATGATACTTAAACGTAGAGTCTTACAAAAAGGCACAATCTTGAAATACGGTTTTAACACAAAAAAAAAAAAAAAAAAAAAACAGTTAAAATGAAATAATATCAATTGTTTTGACTGAAGTTAAATCCTAGTGAATGGTCACATTTCAAAGTAAAATAAATGAACAGTGAAATGTAGTGCAACATTTAACAACACTTGTAAAAAACAGAAACTATTACACCTTTTTGAGAAAGTAAAACAAAACGTAGCAAATATTCCCTTCTCGTTTGTGACTAAAACTGGTTGCTCATGCCCCCCAGCAGCAGCACTAGCCATGCTGCAGCCGTGCTGACATCAGCTAACTCAGTGTTATGATGAGTGCACAATAAAATTCATTTTATTTTTTTCCCAAATTCAGTTTTTTTTTTATTTTTATTTTTTTCCAAGTTCCATGTTTTCCACTTTAATTTTTTAAAATTCCAGAGTTTTTTTTTAGAAATATTATTTTTTATTTCAGAAAATAAATTATATAATACAAAATAAATACTAATACATAAATAAAAAAACATAACAAAAAAAATGTATGTCAAAAATGAAGTAAGATACATTTAAAAAATAGATTTAAGTTGTAATGACAATGATTATTATGACTGCTCATTTTTTTATTATTTATGTGATTTAAAAATGTATGAGAACAGCATTAATGTCACAGTCACCATATTTCCCCTCAGGGATCAATGGTTTGCTGAATCTGTGCAAACCATTGTTAGTATATTATTTATACTAACATTTATTTCACACAACGTGACATGTTAATTTTTATCCTTTTATAGTAAAGTGTTAAATCTGACCATAAACAAATCTGTGGCTCTCTGTGGTTTTATGACAGTAAGACGTGTTCTTTTTACTTGGTCTATTATTCCTTATATGGAGTGGTTAGCATTAGCTTTTAGCTCAGTCTGTGTGTCGGTGGGTTAGCTTAGCATAGTTAGCTTCATTTGAGTTTCCAGTTCATAATCGTTGCTACAGGTTCATCTCTGTCCCTGTGTTTGTGGATCTGATGGAGGAACTTGAATAGGTTCACTTTGTTGGATGGTTGTCTGGTTTTAACCAAGTAGTGGTCCATGATGTATCGCTGCACGGTAGCTTCAGGTAGCTGAGAGTAGCACCTCACACACACAGACGGTGGTGTCTGAGGAGGGCGGTGGCGGTGCACGTCAGAGCTTCCGTAAACAACGTTCCGCTCTAGAGAATAATAAGTTGTTGACAACAAACAGGGGCAGTTTTGGCCCGTGGAACACGTTTTTTTGGGGGGGCATTCTTAGCTAAATTGAGGGACAAATGGCTTGTGGTACTCGCTAATTTCCGACATGGAAATTTATTGTTTATATCGAGGGATGACATGTTCTTACCGGTGAGAATGTTTTTGACGATGAATCATAAACGATAAAATATCGCACATTCCTAATTGCCACATGTGGAGAAAGCTAAAGTTGTTAGCTTCACCACCAACATCTGTAGCTCAGCCCATCGACCACTGTCCTTATTGAGCCCAGCTGTGCACTGGGTAGACGCTGACTATTGAGAATGAGGAGTTGTCGTCACGGCCTAGAGCTCCTCCCCCGCCGCCATGTTGCAAAACAGATTTACATGTGTTTTTAACGTGGTAGTAGCGGAGGTATTGTTTTTGTATTATTATTGTAATTTGTTATGTAGTGTCTGTGGAGGGTGAGTGGGGGGATTGGAATTATATACTGTAAGTGTCTGCTTCATCCATCCCCTTTTTAAACCATGCACTTGTTTGTATGCCTGTAAGTTGTTTTGTGTTGTGTGCAGGTTTGAAATAAATTCTTTACTTACTTACTTACATCTTGCATTCACATTTTTAAGTACCATTGCCCATTGTGCCCAGATCTTTGTCCACTTTACAGCTCCAAACAAAAGCAAATTACAACTAAATAGCTAAACATACACAGCTTTAGCCTACATTGAAACATGTTGAAAACATTTATGTACATTGAACATCTCATTGCAATGTGGTGTTTACGAAACATGCAGTTAATTACTTTGTCATTTTGGTCAAGAAGTGTCTGCTAAATGCAATGTATTTACAACACACTAAAACACATATGTGAAGAAACTTACTTTTGTCAGTACAACGCTGTTTTCTCCAGCTGGAGGCTTGTAGATGACCAAGTCCTGGACCCAGCCGCAGCAGAAAGTCTCGTAACTTTCCAGAGACTTGTGGCTTTTGAACTCCTGCATTGTGTAGTATCTTACACCAAAAACTACGTAATTTACGATGTCCATGTATGTGCACGGAGGTAAAAGGTCCAGGTCTCTGTGCCATTCCGCTGCAGATGGCTCGTACGGGTCGATGTTGTGAATGTCCACTAGCTTCTCCAAATACCTCTTTTTTGCGCTTGGTATCAGTTTGTCCCTGTAAGGTCCCTTTTCTTTCGCCTTCTCTTTTTGCATTGCTTTTCTTCTTTTTCCTTGTTGTATTCCTCTATGCAAAAAGTAAAGCTCTGGCGAATGCGTGAAATTCTGGGGGCGTCTACCACCATTATGGCTGACGGGCTCAGACCCCCCCCAAAACAACCCAACTCACCACGTGACTCCTCACTCTCAATACATTGCAGAGAGTGGTGTTACATGCACGTGAGATCAGAGGTTCAAACACTGCTGATGCAATCAAAAACACCATGGAGGAGATGCTGCATGACTGGAAGATTGACAAAAATATGGTCCCCCAAGGCCTATTGGATTTATTTAGGTTATTTTTCAGGGTCTTATAATTTATTTTTTATTTATTTTATTAAATTGTAGAATACTGCAGATATGTTATGTTTAAGGTTAACATTGATGAATATTAAATGAGTCAGTTTTTCTCATCCCTACTGTTGGTGACTATTGTTCTCTGTTTGAGTGACATCACTTGATCAAGCCTTTGCTAACATTTAACACTACAAAATAAGTAATTATTATTTTATTTGATTAAAGAATAACAAAAAAAAAAAATAGTACGTATGATTAATGCTAATATCAGATCAATATCGGTATAAGAAGCGGAGGTAAGTCACGCGAGATGTTCTGAGAGTCACGTGACAATCTGTGAAAATTCAACATGGCAGCTCGCCGCCGAGACTAGTTTACCGATCCTGCTTACGTGCACATATTAACGATTTTTACCGTTAAATCAACGCCACCGACGAGAGCCGACCACGCGCCACCCCACCAGCCAGAGTGGAGGACCTCGAGGATTTCATCGATAGATATTACGCTGAGTACGTGATGGAGTCTGGACCAAAAGCCAGTACATCAGGTAAGTCGGCCAAGCGCCGAAAAAACGATTCGGCTACCGATACGTCAGACCTCGAGGTAGAATCCCAGACGGAACTCCTACAGACCATAATTAAGAGGCTAGATGTGCTCGACTCACTGCACCGAGACGTTCAGGAAATGAAAGCCAGCCTGGAATTTGCCTATCAACAAATCCAGGACTTACAAAAAGATAACCATGATATCCATTCGGCTTTATCCGCGGTGAGCTCCGAGGTAAAAGAGCTGAAGAACGAAAACAAGTTTCTTAAAGAGTCAGTCCTGGATATCCAATCTCGCAGTATGAGAGACAATGTGATTTTCTCAGGCATCCCAGAGACCCACAACGATGACCCAGAGGCTCTGCTAAAAGACTTCATGTCGTCTGCGCTTAAAATCCCGGCAGAAACCGTGAAAAACATCACATTTCACCGTGTCCATCGCCTCGGACCACGTAGAGGAAACGTCCACGTCCCATCATTGCCAAATTTGAGCACTGTCAACAGAAAATCCAGGTAAAAAGTAAAGGTCGGGAACTTAAAGGTACGCAATTCGGCATGAACGATCAATTCCCTCGGGAAATAAACGAACGTCTAAAAACCCTGTATCCTATCTTTAAAGAAAACCGACAGAAAGGCAAAAATTCCAAACTGGTCGTAGACAAGCTTTACATAGATGGCCAATTGTTTAGGGACTTAAACATCACCCCCTGGCTCTACTGAGAAAGACAAATCTAAAAATAATAATGAAATAATAATAAAGAAAAAAAATAAAATAAAAAAAATAAAACAAAAACAAAAAAAACATAGGTGATATGTGAGTTAACATTTAAAGGATAATTCTCCACTAAAGGTGAAGTTAAGGTAGCATTATTTTAAAGTTAAAATAAATATATGTGCTGTACGTGTGTGTATGTATATGTTTGTGTGTGTGTGTATGTATATATCTATATATATAATTAAAAAAAAAAAAAAAAAAAAAGTATGTGTATGTATATATGTCTGTCTGTGTGTGTGTGTGTGTGTATGTATGTATATATATAAAAATAGAGGAAAAAAAAAATATATAAAATAATGATAATTCCAAAAAAAAAATTAATAATAACAATTAAAATAAATAAATACATAAAAATAATAACAACACCAAAAAAAAAAAAAAAAAAAAAAACACGGATAGGTGTATATATGGACACGTGTGTGTATGTATGTATGTTTGTATGTATGCTACATATTAGCTTAGATTTTGGTAAACACTTTTCGGCACGTACTCTCACAGGACACTCTTTTACCGTCATGTCAACTCTTTCTTCTCCCACCCCTCACTCTTTTTTTTCTTTCACATTCACTCAACACCCACAACACCCCCCCACCTCCTACACCTCCTATAATTACCCCTTGCTCCTTTTACTCTTTTGATACCTGTTGTTATTGTTGTTATTGTTGTTGTTGTATGTTTGTGCTTTTCACTAACCTTTTTGATCCAGTCATTTACCACGTGGTGTTATCGCATGAGCACCGCTCCCCTCCATCCCCCTTCTTTTAATTACACCCCATACATTCACCAAACACACACATTCACACAGGGGATCGGGAAGTGCCTCTCCATTGGGGATTGGAGAGGCACCATAACAGGGTGGTGGGTTGGTACACATATATTTGGGCCTCTCCGGTGGTGCGGTCGGGCGTGGCGGTGGGTCTCGGGGGGGCTTTTCCGGGGTCTCTCCTTGCGGGGTCTTTCCGGGCGGTATCGGCGGTATCGGCCGGGTTGGGATCGGTGGCGTGGTGCGCTGGGTCCTTGGCTCCTTGGGGCCTTCTCGGGTGTGTATGGGGGGTTAATGGCTGCCTCTCGGCTTGGGATCTTGGGGGCGTTCGGGGGGCTGCTTGGCCGTGGGGTGGTCTCCAGGGGCCCCTAGATTTCCCGCTCTTTCTGCTGGCCCGACTGCTTCTTCGGGCCCTGGGGCGGCCCATGGGTTTTGCAGTAGCGGTTCTTGGAATCACATTTGTCATGGACGCACCGGCCTCGGGCTGTGGGATAACACTCATACTGGGCTCAACCATAGACACGTTGTTCCCAAATACCTGTTTTATGGAATTTCCACTCACTTCCTCCTCTGCTCACAGCCACCACCATTATTCCTAAGCCGCACACTGGTTACCAAACTGGCTTGATAACACAACAATAAGCACAATATACACTACCACAATTTCACATCGCATCACTTGAAACTTATTGACTATTCCCCACCCATTCGTTTTCCTATCTTGTATCCCTCTTCCCTGTTAACCCCCCCCACCCCCCTCACCCTGGTGTAACACTGCCCTCTCTTTTTTACATCCTCCCTTTAATAAAGTATTTACCCTTCCCTAGGGAGGGCTGGTGATGGTCACAATTATGCAATGAAATAAATTCATTTATTTAATTGCAATAATAAAATATGCATTGCTGTTAAAAGATTGCACTTCTTGTAGTGTTAACCTTCAACAGCATGTGCAGACAAGGTAAAAAAAAAACAAACAAAAAAAAAAAAAAGATCAATATCGGTATCGGCCGATACGCAAGGATGCAATATCGGAATCATATCGGAAATGAAAAAGTTGTATCGGGACATTCCTATTAGACATTGTAGTTACATGTAGCCCAACATTAACACAGACCCATTAATACATCACAACTGTACTTGGTCCACGTTATAAACATCATTATTTGGATGGAATTAAACGGTATAATCACAGCTTCAATGCATTTTGTGTTTTAATTAGGGCTGCACCATTTTCACAAAAAATCTAATTGCGATTTTTCTGACACATATTGCGATTTCAATTTGATTTCCAATTTTAAAAAAATATTTCATACAATTAAAATGCATATGAGTTTTGTTTTTGTTTTCCAAAATCTTTTTTTTTTACATCATTTTTTAAAAATCCGTTTCTTTTTTTTTTTTTTTTTTTTTTTTTTTAGAAATAATTAACTTTTCTGAAAATTTTAGTTTTAAACTCCTGTGAGGAAGCAAAATACTAATGAATAAAAAAAACTCTATAATTCCTTTTTTAGCACAATTGTTTTAGTTTTGTTATTATGTAAAATAATTTTGTAATATGTTGCTCAAATGAATACATGAATGAAAAATAAAGTAGATACAATTAAATGGAAGATATAAGTTGTACTGTGAGGAAACAAAATAAATACTAATATAAATATAAATAAACAAAAATGTATGTCAAAAATAAAAATGTAATTTAAAATAATGAGTAAGATACAATTAAAAGGTATACATTAGTTGTACTGACATGGATTATTCTGACTGCTCCTTTTTAATTTCATATTCATGTCATATAAAGATGTATGAGAACAGCATTAATGTCACTATATTTCCCCTCAGGGATCAATGGTTTGCGGAATTTGATCAGGTTTATTGATTAAGTTTTGATCAACTTAATTTAAATGAACCTAATTTAAATGATCCTGATGACATCATTCCAGACCGTAATGATTAAACAAAAATAAATGTGCAAGACATCACATGTAAAAAGTGTTTTTTTACCACTAGAGGCTAGAATATTTACAGTATCAGAAGTTATCAATAATCTACAGTGTTTCAGACTCTACAATCACTGGTATTGATGGTCTAGTCCACAACAACATAACAACTTTATCCAGATCTTCTGTAGCTCTGATGAGATGTTTAAGCGCTCTGAGCAGGTGAAGCTTATTAAAGCTGAGTCATGGGGCAGGGGGGGACGCTCTGGGCTGGCGAGGGTCGCCTCCTGGACCGCTGGGGGATGTGGCTGGTACCTGGCTGCACCTGGGGAATGGGGGGTCCCTCTGTGCTCCGTGTGGCCGGCATGGTTTGGAGGGTGCCGCGGGGTGGGTTTCCGGCTGTGCTGCTCGGCGCATCCCTGGGGCCTGCAATGCCGCGTGTTCGTCTGCGCCATCTACCCTCTCCGGTGGCCCGCCAATGCGGACGGGCCGGGCTCATACCAGACAGGCCTCCTACATGGACACTTCACGTCACTCACTCCCAGCTGGTCTTGCTCACCCACTTGTTACACCACACACACATACCCAACCCTTGGGGGGCTGGATGGTGTGGCTAGGAGTGGAGGGGGCCGCCGCCTGTGCTACTAAGTAGTGGCGCGGGGGCGGCACGGCACTCTCACATCTGGCTGCCCTACTAATTCCTCCATATTTAAGTACACCTCAACACACCACCCCCCGGAGGGTGCGACCACCACTTCCACCCTCCGGAGCTATTGCACCACATACACATATATACACATAGGTCGGATGGGGAGCAACGCTCCCCTCCATCCACCTTTTTTTAATAGCACTTCATACATTCACTAAATGCACACAGTCACTCAGGGGATAGGGAAGTGCCTCTCCATTGGGGAATGGAGAGGCACCATAGCAGGGTGGTGGGTCGCTTCACACATTTGGGCCTATCGGGTGGGGACCCGGCCCCTCTATTGATGGCTGGGCCGTTGTGTAGAGTACAAATACATCAGTAGGATGCGGTTGGGTGTGGCGGGGCGGTGGGTCTCTGGGGGTAGTGGAGGGGTGTTGCTGGGGGCTCTCTTTGCGAGGTCTCTCCGGGCGGTGCCGGCCTGGTGGGGCGTGGGGGTGCCCCTTCTCTTCGGGTGGGGCTTGGTGCTTGTCTCGTCTCCTGGTTGCCTTGGGGGCGCTCCCCGCGGTGTGTGGGTCCGGGGCGGCCGAGGTGGGTGCGCTGGGGGGTGCTGGCGTTTGGGGCGGGGTTGCTTGGCGCTGCGGGTTGGAGCTCTTTGCTGGGGGGTGGCTCTAGCTGTTCCGGTGGTTGAGGTCGGTATCAGCCGCTTGGTAGGTCTGTCCTACTATCTGCGGACTGGCGGGTGGGTGAGTGGCTGCTGCTCCGCACCGGTTGTGTGCCGTTGTGGTGCCTCTTCCCCGCGATGGCGGCAGCCGGTCGCTTGTGCGCCAGGGGGGGCATTGCCCCGTGCCTTGCGCTGTCCGGTGGTGGGTGGAGCCTGGGCTGCTGTTCTTGTGCCGGCTGGGGCTGTGCGGTCCTGCTGGGTTGTGGCCGGTTCGTGGGCTGGGGTGGGTGTGCACCCTACCATGTGTGGCACTGGGTGGCCCCGGCTTGGGCGGCGCCCTCTAAGCTGAGCTCTGCGGTGTGGCTGGGCCCTTTGGTGGGGGGGGCTGTCTAGTGCTAATCGCGCGGGCGACATCAAGGAAAGGCAATCTGGCGCACTCTGGGGTGCTCGGTCGGTTCGCCTGGGGGCCAGCGGGGCGACTTGCAGCGTCCCCTTGGTGCCCAAGGCGGCTATGGGCGTGGTTGTCGTCCCTGGGGGGGCTGCTCTGGGTGCTACTCTTGGTGCTGCTTCTGTTCCGGCTCTTTCTGGCCTGGGGTCCGGTCCCTGCTGGCTCTGGGCCCACCGGCTGCCCGTTTGGCGCGGCTCTGGCCGTCTGCTGGGAGTGGGCCTTGGCTCCTCTGCTGCGGATGGGGTCGGTGGCGGGATGCGCTGGGTGCTCAGCTGCTTGGGGCTTCCTCGGATGTATGTGTGTGGGGGGCGGTGGCTGCTTCTCGGCCTGGAATCTCGGGGGCGTCTGGGGGCTGCTCGGCCATAGGGGGGTGGCCTGGGGCTCCTTGGCCCCCACTCTATCTGCTGGCCTGGCCTGGCTGGTCTACGATACACTGGCACGCCTTGGGATGTGGGATAAAACTCACACTGGGCTTAACTTTAGACACGTTAATCCCAAATACCTGCTTTAGGTATTACCACTCACTCCTTCCCCTTGTCCACAGCCACCACCATTATAGCTAAGCTTCACACTTATCACCATACATAATATGTCTGTTAAACTGTATATCTGTTAAACTTCACTTCTCACTCTCACTGTAAAATAATCTATTCTTCCTCACCCTTTTTATTTTCTGCCTTGAGTCTCTCCTCCCTGCTCCCTTTCCCCTCCACCTAGGTGTAACACTGCTCTCCCTTTTTATATCCTCCCTATAATAAATGTTTCTTACCCTTCCTTAGGGAGGGCTGGTGATGGTCAAAATTAATAATAAAATAAATCAGTTTATTTCATTACAATAACAAAACATGCATTGCTGTCTCATAATGATTGCACTTCTTGTAGTGTTGACCTTTGACAGCATGTGCAGACAAGTGAAAAAAAAAAAAGTCTTGTTTTCACGGAGCACAGCAGCGCTATGGGAAACAGACAGAGCGTCTCAGACATGTTAAAGTTAAACAGGCACTGGTGGCTCTGATTTAGGCACCAGTGATGATTTGTGTAGTTTTTTGCCAGGTTAGATGGTGTTTAGGAGGTGTTTGAAACGACCACGAAGAGAGTTGGAAGGACGATTCTGCATAAAAAACAATCTTTCCTTCAGGGCGACGGCGTTTAAACCTAATTCTGTCCATTTCCGCGTTCAACAGTAGGTTTCGTTTTTATTGTTCGATTTTGTGATGCCATCACAGTGGATTTTATAGGGTCCTAATGTAGTTGTTAGCGCACTCAGAGACAAAGGCACTCCAAACGCTCCAAGACTCCAGAAGAAAACACCTCTCCCAACACTCTCAACCTTCTCTCACTTCTCACCTGTTCTGTCCACTCCACCTGAGGTCAGGTGTAGTTCTACAATTAGACACTAGATGGAGCCCCAACATAAGTGTTGGGTCTAAGCTCCTCCTTTTACTACTTTGACTGAAAATCTATCACACCTGTGTGTTTGGACTCTCAGATAATGCAGTGGAGGAGCTCAGAGATGTTGTTAGTGAGTGTCTTCAGATTTATTGAATCATTATGGTTTATTTTCAGCTCCTAAAAGCACGTATTTAAGTTAGAATATAGGTCATGTTAAAGTACACAATCTGATTCCATGTTTATATGTATTTTGACCCAAATGTAAGTTAACTCTACAGCCAAAGTGTTTGGCTTTACCAGTTTGTTTGCTTAGTGACATCTTAGTCAAAATACATTAAGGTACTATTTGATCCAATCAATATATGTATCATACCTGTCAAGTATCCCGTTTTGGCCTGGAAACTCCTGTATTTTACCCCTCTTTCCCGCCATTGTCCCGTATTAGTATTTTCCCGGAAATATTCCGTATTTTACTGTAGTAATAATTAAAAGATGCCTTATTAAACTGAACGCCGTCACTAGCCTCGCGAGAACTGCCACCTGAAATGGCCTGAGTGGCAGTTCTCGCAAGATTAGTGCTGACAGCGGCAACAAACCCGGAAACAACTCAGAACAGAGATGATGAATGAAGACGTTCTGGTGAAAAAAACTAAGAACTGGTGTAAATACGTTGTAAAATGTGACATAGAGTTTACCTTCCTAAAGACCATCAGGATCTGACACAGTTACACATTCTGTTAGATTAATAACTGAGATTTTAGCGTCAATCACAGCGTAAGAAATGACATAAGTCACCATCATCAGCCAATCACAAGCTTCACAAATATACACTGTTTATAAAGTGTTAAATAATGTAAAGTCTGTAATAAATGTGTCGAATAAGTCATTAGTGAATACCAGAGAACCACATGAGTGAGCATGAGAAATTAAAAGAAAATATGTAATGAAAATAAAATGGTAATGTTTAACTTAAAGACAAGCAATGTGAAATTAACCATAAATATGTAACGTGTTGACTTGTATATAAACTGTAAGTATATTAAATAAACACATGTGCTTCATATACACATTTATGTTTTTATTTAGGCTGTTTTATAATTTAGGAATTAGGGCTGGGCGATATATCGAGATTCAAGATGTGTCGAGTTTTCTATTTTGGCGATATAGAAAACTACAATATTTCATATCTATATATGCATGTATATATTATAGCTTATTATGTATCAAAATACTAGTTTTAGGAGTCGCTGTTTTTACTTCTCAGAACAACATGTAAAGCTCAGTTAGATGGTTAATGAGTGCACATATTGATCAGCTGTTTGTTAATAAATGTCACTGTGTGGCATTTTCCATCAGCAAATTTAACCCAGAATTGTCTTTCTGATCAGACTTTATTTGATAAAATTATCTAGATTTATATCGTATATCACCATTTAGAGAAAATATATTGAGGTAGTTGAGTTTTGCTCCATATCACCAACCCTAGTAGGAATGTTCACAGTATTTCAATGTTAATAAAGTTCGACCTACCAGATTCTAATCATATCATTGTATTTAGTAAGTGGTTGACAAGTGGGTACTTTAGATTTATTCTACACCTATCTTAAAATATAAGGGATGCTGGAGCTTGGTTGGGCAGGTGGGACGGTTGGTAGTGGGCACCAGAAAATTTACCTTATTTTCAAATCCAAAACTTATGTATGATATACTGTATATTGTGATTTTATAGTGTAGTTTAGGGTAAAACGAAGAAGAATAAAATTAATAAATATGTTTATGGGTAAAATACATTGTTAATAAGTTAGACTTTAATAAAAATGGTTAAAATGTGTACACCAAAGCACATGATTTGATTTTACAAATAGAAATAGTTAAACATTGTTGGTATATTTAAAAACATTAAATAGCAGAACATTAATTTATTTAATAAATAAAATATTTAAAATAGGAAAAGCTCAGGTGGTTCATTCTTTTAAAAACATTTGATTAGAGCTCATTCTTCCTTTCACTCTTTTTCAACCTTTTCTTTAAGGTTTTCAACCTGCTACAAAACCTACAACAAAACTGAATAAACTTTTAAAAGCTGAGTTGATCTCACGTCTTACTTGTGTTCCATCCATGTTCTTTCAAGCTCGACAAGCATTGTAGAAAATAAGCTTGACAAGTGTCTCGTATGGTATTCTGCAAATTAAATACGGTTTAAAATTAGATTTAAATTACTTAATTGAGAAAAGAAGTAAAGGAAATTTTTTACAAATTTCCATATTTTTTTTTTCTTTTTTCTTTTTTTTTCTCTTGTCTGCACATGCTGTCAAAGGTCAACACTACAAGAAGTGCAATCATTATGAGACAGCAATGCATGTTTTGTTATTGCAATAAAATAAATTTATTTATTTTATTGCTTAATTGTGACCATCACCAGCCCTCCCTAAGGAAGGGTAAGAAATCTTTTATTATTGGGAGGATATAAAAAGGGAGAGCAGTGTTACACCTAGGTGGAGGGGGAGGGGAAGGGGAAAGGGAGCAGGGAGGAGAGACTCAAGGTAGGAAATAGAAAGGGTGAGGAAGAATAGATTGTTTTCCAGTGAGTGTGAGATGTGAAGTTGTAGAATATATTGTACATATTATGTTGTGTAATCAAGCCAGTATAGTGATACAGTATGTGTAAAGCTTAGCTATAATGGTGGTGGCTGTGGACAGGGAGAATGAGTGAGTGGTAGGGCCTAAAGCAGGTATTTGGGATAAACGTGTCTAAAGTTAATCCCAGTATAAGTTTTATCGCACATCCCAAGGCGTGCCAGTGCATCGTATACCAGTATATGTGCAAAAAACCGCTACCGCAAACCCAAGAACTGCCCCGGGCCCGCAGATGCAGCCAGGCCAGCAGAAAGAGTGGGGGCCAGGGAGCCCCAGGCCACCCCCCCACAGCCGAGCAACCCCCTAGACGCCCCCGAGATCCCAGGCTGAGAGGCAGCCACTGCCCCCCACACACACATCCGAGGATGCCCCAAGCAACCGAGCACTTAGCGCATCCTGCCACCGACCCCAAGGCCCCCCGCCAGCATCCCACGTCCCCACACTGACCCACACCCAAGCACCCAACCCCCGAGGGGAGGGCCCAGAGAGCCCCCCGCCCAAGACTCCAGCAGCGGAGCCAAGGCCCACGCCCAGCAGACGGCCAGAGCCGCGCCGAACGGGCAGCCAGCGGGCACTCGCCGGCGTGCCCAGAGCCAGCAGGGACCAGACCCCAGGCCAGAAGGACCCGGAACGGAAGCAGCACCAAGAGCAGCGCCTCCATGGACAGCGACCGCACCCATAGTCGCTGAGGGCACCAAGGGGATGCTGCAAGTTGCCCCGCCGGCCCCCAGGCACACCGACCAGGCACCCCAGAGCGCGCCAGATCGCCTTTCCTTGATGCCGCCCTCGCGATGAGCCCTAGAAAGCCCCCCCCCCCACCCACCCCACCAAAGGGCCCAGCCACATAAGGCGCCGCCCAAGCCGGGGCCACCCGGCGCCGCACCCACAGGCATGGTAGGGCACGGCCCGCACCACCCGCCCCGGAAGACTCCCGCGAGGACCGGCCCGGCCAGCCGGCCAGGCCCCCCGGACCCCAAGGGCACCACCGCAGGACAGGGAACCCCCATGCCCCACCAGGCCAGCACCGCCCGGAGAGAGCCCGCAAAGAGAGCCCCCAGCAACAGCCCCCCAGAGACCCACCGCCCCGCCACGCCCGACCGCACCCTTCCGATCCCCACACGGCGGCCCAGCCATCAACAGAGGGGCCCGGCCCCCTCCCGACAGGCCCAAATGTGTGAAGTTACCCACCACCCTGTGGTGGGAAATGGAGAGGCACTTCCCTATCCCCTGAGTGAATGTATGTGTTCATCTAGGCATCCAGCCTATGTGTATATACAGTGAAGAAAATAAGTATTTGAACACCCTGCTATTTTGCAAATTCTCCCACTTAGAAATCATGGAGGGGTCTGGAATATTCATGGTAGGTGCATGTCCACTGTATGAGAGATAACCTAAAAAGAAAAATCCAGAAATCACAATCTATGATTTTTTAACAATTTATTCGTGTGATACAGCTGAAAATAAGTATTTGAACACCAACGTTAATATTTGGTAGAGTAGCCTTTGTTTGCAATTACAGAGGTCAAACGTTTCCTGTAGTTCTTCACCAGGTTTGCACAGATTGCAGGAGGGATTTTGGCCCACTCCTCCACACAGATCTTCTCTAGATCAGTCAGCTTTCTGGGCTGTCGCTGACTAACACGGACTTTCAGCTCCCTCCAAAGATTTTCAATTGGATTTAGGTCTGGAGACTGGCTAGGCCACTCCAGAACCTTGATATGCTTCTTACGAAGCCACTCCTTGGTTTTCCTGGCTGTGTGCTTTGGGTCATTGTCATGTTGGAAGATCCAGCCACGACTCATCTTCAATGATCTGACTGAGGGAAGGAGGTTTTTGGCCAATATCTCACAATACATGGCTGCAGTCATCCTCTCCTTAATACAGTACAGTCGTCCTGTCCCATGAGCAGAAAAACACCCCCAAAGCATGATGCTACCACCCCCATGCTTCACAGTAGGGATGGTGTTCTTGGGATGGTACGCATCATTCTTCTTCCTCCAAACACGCATAGTGGAATTATGACCAAAAAGGTCAATCTTGGTCTCATCTGACCACAAAACTTTCTCCCATGACTCCTCTGGATCATCCAAATGGTCATTGGCAAACTTAAGACGGGCCTTAACATGTGCTGGTTTAAGCAGGGGAGCCTTCTGTGCCATGCATGATTTCAAACCATGACGTCTTAGTGTATTACCAACAGTGACCATGGAAACAGTGGTCCCAGCTCTTTTCAGGTCATTGACCATGTCCTGCCGTGTAGTCCTGGGCTGATTCCTCACCTTTCTTAGCATCATTGAGACCCCACGAGGTGATATCTTGCATGGGGCTCCACTCCTATTGAGATTGTCCGTCATGTTTAGCTTTTTCCATTTTCTAATGATTGCTCCAACAGTGGACCTTTTTTCACCAAGCTGCTTTGCAATTTCTCCGTAGCCCTTTCCAGCCTTGTGGAGTTGTACAATTTTGTCTCTGGTGTCTTTGGACAGCTCTTTGCTCTTAGCCATGCTGACTGTTTGGGTCTTACTGATTGTATGGGGTGGACAGGTGTCTTTATGCAGCTAACGACCTCACACAGGTGCATCTGATTCAGGATAATACAGTGGAGTGGAGGAGGACTTTTAAAGGCGGACTAACAGGTCTTTGAGGGTCAGAATTCTAGCTGATAGACAGGTGTTCAAATACTTATTTTCAGCTGTATCACACGAATATATTGTTAAAAAATCATAGATTGTGATTTCTGGATTTTTCTTTTTAGGTTATCTCTCATACAGTAGACATGCACCTTCCATGAAAATTCCAGACCCCTCCATGATTTCTAAGTGGGAGAACTTGCAAAATAGCAGGGTGTTCAAATACTTATTTTCTTCACTGTATGTGTATGTGGTGCAATAGCTCCGGAGGGTGGAAGTGGTTGTCCGACTCTCCGGGGGGTGGTGTGTTGAGGTGTAATTAAAATTGGAGAGATTAGTAGAGCAGCCAGAGGTGGGAGTGCCGCCCCCGTGCCACTACTTAATAGCACAGGCGGCGGCCCCCTCCACCCCCAGCCCCACCATCCAGCCCCCCAAGGGTTGGGTATGTGAGTGTGGCGCAACAAGTGGGTGAGCCAGACCAGCTGGGAGTGAGTGATGTGAAGTGCCCATGGAGGAGGCCTGTCTGGTAGGAGCCCGGCCCATCCGCGTGGCAGGCCACCGGAGAGGGTAGATGGCGCAGACGGGCACGCGGCACTGAGGGCCCCAGGGACGCGCCGAGCAGCACAACTGCAGACCCCCCACGGCACCCCCCTGGACCATGCCGGCCGTACGGAGCACGGCGGGACCCCCCAGGCGGAACCAGGCACCAGCCACATCCCCCAGCAGCCCAGGAGGCGAACCCCGCCGCCAGCCGGCCCAGAGTGGCCCGCCCCGCTAGAGCAGGCGGCGGCCGAGCAGGAGAGAGGCCAGCTCCCACACCAGGGCCAGCGCAGGCCCGCACGACACCACAGGTGGGCGGCCCCGGCTCCCCCGACGAGAGAGGACTCCACCAACCACCCAGGCAAGGCCACCCTGCCAGCCACGGACCGACAGGCAGGCGAACCCATGCACCCCCAGCCAGGCACCGCAACCCCACACCAACGTCGCCAGCAGAGCACCCCCCTCCCACGGATGCCACCCCTAATCACCCACGCGCCGACACGAGACATCCCCGACGCCAGCACAGCCCGGAGGACAGCGGCCAGTCCTGGGCATACGGCGGGGGGCGCCCCGAGACGCCGAACCCAAAGACTCACCCCCGGGACACCCTCGCCCAGACATGGCACCCACGGGGCCCAGCGCCTCCAGCCAGCAGACCAACCACTCCCGACGCGGATCTGCCAGGACAGGGGCCACCGGCCGCGCCCCCACACACACCCACCCAGCACGACCCAGGGGAGGCCCCAACGCGGGCGAGGTCCCACAACTCACCCTTCCCTCCCCCCGAAGCTACACAAGTCGGCCCCTGCATTCTTCTAAGTGAGCCCCCGGGGAGGGAGGGGGGGGGCGGCCTGGGCCACCGCACCAGCGGCACCCTTAGCGAAGGCACGCCCCAGGGAACCAGGCCCAGGCGCCCAGACTGGCCGGCGGAGCAACTCACTCTATATTTTATTTTGTTTGGTGTATTTTTCTGTAATGTATGATTTTTGGAGTCATTATGTGTATTTAAAAATAAAATAAAAATTAGGCCAAGATTCACGGCTCTGCCCTGCAAACACCATAAAAGTTAGCAAAAATTCATGGTTCGCTTTTGGTGTTCCACTTCTCTAGATGATCTGCAGTGACTATGAGCCCTGTCAGTGAAACGCCCTAGGAAAAGTGTGTTAAAGTGTGTTTCATATTAAATTCTCTTCACTCTGTAGGGGGCGCTAACGCGCCAATGTCCATTTTTTCACATTGAGCTGGTTTAGGGCTGGAGGTTTAACAACTGATTCACAAATGTTTGTTTGGTTCCTTCTCTGTGTTTAATTTCTAACTGTTCTACAGGACTCTGGAAGCCAGAACAAAGTGACACCTCAACGTTCTCAGGACCATGAAGCTCAGCCACAACAAAGAAACAAATCTAAGAGAAAAACTTCAGAGCAAAGAGTTCAACAGCAGAGCCAAGCTGGAGTTAAAGCTAAACATACATGTGACCAGTGTGGGAAGGCCTTTACCAGGAAATCAAACCTCACTGAACATCAAAGAATCCATTCTGGGTCAAAGCCATTTAACTGTGACGAGTGTGGAAAGAATTTTACCCAGAGTTCTACCTTAATAAATCACAAAGTCGTTCATACTAGAGTTCAAATGTTTGAATGTGATGAATGTGGAAATACTTTTCGTCATTCTGGAAACCTCAGTCAACATGTCCTCATTCATCGTGGAATCAAAGCTCACAGATGTGAACAATGTGGAAAGACTTTTACACAAAGATCATCTTTAACTCTGCACATGCAGACTCACTCCAGAACAGAGTTGTATCACTGTGACCACTGTGGGAAAATATATAAACAGAAACAACACCTCACTGAACACCTGAGATCTCACACTGAACATGAAGTGTGTCCCTGTGACCAGTGTGACAAAGTTTTTATAACATATCAACAGTTAAAATGTCACCAAATCAGCCACTCATCAGAAAAACCTCATAAATGTGACACATGTGGAATATCTTACAAGTGGAAATCTCACCTTAATCTCCACCAACGAGTTCATGAGAAGAATGTTTTCAGATGTGATGAGTGTGGGAAGACCTTCAGCACTTCATCTGTTCTCCACTCACATCTCTGTGTGGATGGAGACATGGAGCAGGAATCATCTTCAGATCCCAGCGACACACGGATGGTGACGACACCTTCTGGTTCCAGTGTTGGACTGAAGAACCCAGAGATCAGGCTGCACAGGATTCCAACATAAACCTGCTGTCAGCTGGAAAATGGACACCAACAGTTCAGGAAGTTGTTGATCTTTGAAGGTGTGGTCTGAAAGAAAAGATCAATACAATGATCAGTTGGAAAGGAAGCAGGAAGAAGTTTCCCTTTGTTCACTTTCTATACAGGATATACATTCTATAGCTTCTGTATTCATACATGATGTATATGAAGAATGATTCACATTATTATTATTATTATTATACACTAATGACAGATTCTATATCAGGGCTGTCAAACTCATTTTAGTTGAGGGTTCAAATACGGACCAGTTTGGGCTCCAAAGGGCTGCAGATTATAGGAAGACTAGCCCTAGTTTATACTTCCACCTATAAATGAAATGTAAAGTATGTAAATCACCAACAATACAATAAGTGACAGATATCAGTTCCTGTAGGATCTTAGTGAGTAACTATACTTTAAAATTGGAAAATGTTGTTGAATAATTTAGGAAAAATTTGTATAACTTTCAAAAATGAAGAGTTCCTGCAACAATTTGTGTTTAAAATAACTCCCATCATGTGATGTCAGCATGGGAAAATTGTGAACCCTGCTAATATTGTGGAGTTTTCTTAACAATATGTGTTTATAGAGAGGCTGCGAAATCTACAACTGAATTAGAGAAAGCGTGACGTGTCTGGCAGATTTTTGACTGCCGGCACGTGTGCCACGCCCAGCAGAGCTGTCAGATCCACCAAGCCAGCCACGCCCACACCAAACCGGCATGTCGCAGCGAGCCCAACAGACCTGACCGCCCCACCAGGCGTAACAAACCCCCCACCGATTATTTTCTCTGTAGTAAGGTGTCCCAAGTGTGTGAGAGCATGTAACCCCCCTTGTCCCTGTTCATGGCCTTCTTCGCACGCTTCCTGATTTCAATGGCCTCTTTAATCCAACGTTTGTGTTTGTTTTCTTCTGCCCCGATGATCCTCGCCCCGTCCCAATCTATAATGTGTATGTTTCTCTTGCAGTGGTCTGATATTGCAGATTTGAGGTTTTCCTGTAGTGCTGTTTCTTTTTGTGATCCTGTGAGTCGTGTTGCTTTTTCCTTCTCGCATTCCTTCTGGTGTTCTTTTTTCCTTGTGTGAAATGGTCTTCCTGTTTCCCTGATGTATGTGTTATTGGAGGAGTTGCATGGTTTTTCGTAAATGACATTGCACTTGTTTTCCCCTTCGATTTTGTCTTTTGGGTGTACCAGGAGCTGTTGAAGTTTTGTGTGTGGTTTTATTGCAGTACCAATGTTGTGTGTTTTTATGATGCGTTGGATGGGTTCTGTTATCTCTCGGATGTATGGTAGTGTGACTATGGTTTTGTTGCTGTCCTGATCTTCTAATGCTTTCTTTGTTTTTTGTGTTCTGTTTGTTTTTTACCTGTTGTTTTCCTCTGTTGATGGCCCACTTGGGGTACTGGTAGCATGTGAGTGCCTGCTGGATGTGTTGCTCCTCCTGTTGTCTGTCTTCCTCTTCCGTAATGAAACTGGTCCTTTCGTATAATGTTTTGACCACAGAGTTTGTGTATAGTTGGGTGTTCTGAAGTCCAGTGCAGGTACTGGTCGGTGTGGGTGGGCTTTCTGTAAACTGTGATTTTTATGCTGCCGTCGTTCTTGTGGTGAATGTCAATGTTCAGAAATGGCAGTGTTTTATAATGCTCCTCATGCGTAAATCTGATGTTTCCTGTGGTGTCCATGGTGTTGAGATGGTCGGTGAGGCGTTGGGTGTGTCCAGTCTTAATTTTCTCCAGTATGTCATTGACGTATCGTTTCCAGAGGGTGGGTTTGAGAAGTGATGTTGCTGTGATAATGGCTCTTTGCTCCAGGTCCTCCATTAAAAAACTGCTCATTATGGCTGTGAGTCCTAGAAGGGGTTTAATAATTTCCACCAATGTTTTGGATAAGTTGTATGTTATTGAGCCGATACTGTCTACTATGGGTCGCAGAGGGTTGCCATAGATATGGGGGGTGATGCTTGCTGTGGGTACGAGATGATTAAAAGCTTCCTTTGTTATTTTTATCTCCATTAGTGGTTTTAGCAAGTCTTTCAGATTTTTTTTCTGTGGGTTTTTTTTTAATTTCATATATGTTTCGCTCGGCGGGTGGTCAGGTCTGTTGGGCTCGCCTTGACATGCCGGTTTGGTGTGGGCGTGGCTGGCTCGGTGGATCTGACAGCTCTGCTGGGTGTGGCGCTCGTGCCGGCTGTCAAAAATCTTCCGGCCGACCACTGTTTGGAATAACGGCTTTTAAAATAACGACGTTATGTAACGGCGTTTGTTTTTCAGTAACGGGGTAATCTAACTAATTACTTTTTACGCCGTTACAACGCCGTTATCGTTACTGAACGTTAAATGTGGTGCGTTACATGCATTGATTGAATAAACTGTGATCCAAAAGCATCCCTGGCTTCTTACTCAGCTGTTGTGAGGAGGTGGGTTAAAAACAAGGTGAGCGATTATGATTGGCTAAGGCGACGTGCCAGCACATGCGACACACACGCACAAACACAGCAGATTTGATGAATCAGCAGAGATGGTGAGTGTGGAGCAGTCTGATGGAAAGTTGTCATTTTTAAGGTGACGATACAAACACTACTTTAAATTAATTATGGTCAAAGACAAGAACGTGTATGTGAAGTGTTCATTATATCCAGGAGTGAAGACTTTGTCCACATCCATTGTAAGCAACTCAAATTTAATGAAGAACCTCACAACGACACACGCATCTAAAAAATGTGAATTCTTTGACATAGAGCAACTTTTCTTTTTAACAGTAACGCAAATAGTTACTTTCCTTGGTAATGAGTTACTTTTATTATAGAGTAATTTGGTTACTAACGCAGTTACTTTTTTGAACAAGTAGTGAGTAATTATAACTAATTACTTTTTTAAAGTAATGTTCCCAACACTGCGGCTGACACACATGTTGTCAGTAAGACACTTCTGAAGAAGGCGAGAGACATCGCTGAAACTGTCAAGAAGAAAGGAAAAAACATCTCCTCCTACACTTAAAAAAGAACCATAAAAAATAAATAAAACGTCTATAGTAGTAAATTGAGACATGAGGAACGTTTTTGAGCTATGAATTAAAGAAAACATGAATAATTGTAGAAATTATAAACTGTCATTTTTACTTTCTCCTGCAGGTTAAATTAAATGCTCTCAAGGGCCAGATTTGGCCCCCAGGCCTTGAGTTTGATACATTCTATATAAAAGACATGTGTTTGTATACTGTACATAATAATCATTAGTAGTTTTTTTATAGAATGTAGAGAATGTGACTAACATTCCAATAGATGTAATAATCACATCCTAACTTGTAGATGAATATACATGCTGTGTTAATACAGACCATCTTCATCATGTACCTTTGAATCTGTTTCTTTTCTCTGTGTTTATAAAGGATTCATATTTGTAATGAGTTTTAAATGAGTATCTAATACATCACATCATAGTATTTTCTTGATTTTAGATGTGATGTGTTTTATATAAAGTATGTTTTTCTACAGTTGAAGTGAATGTGATGAAATGGTTCCTGACAGGGAAACCCTGCCTAAAGCCTGTGAATGGATCATGCAGTGTGCTGAATGAATATCAGGGGAAGGGGAGCCCAAAGTGTCCAAACACTCCCATTTTATCACCATATTTACATTTCTATCAACTCTGTGATTACAGCTCATAGATTTATTCTCACTCTGAAATGTTCTTTAATCTGTTCTTTAGCCTGTCCAGCCTTTCTTTAGAACTTACAATGTTCTATGTAACCATGAGAAATCCTAAAGTTCTTCTTAAATCTTCCTTCTGACATAAAGTTTGAATCAATGTAAATGTAATGATATCAAATGTCCAGTGAAGCTTTGTTCCTTTAAATAAAGACGTGTTATTGTCTGTGCTGGATTTCTTGGAACAGAGAAACATGTCAGAGAGAGGGAGAGCTTTTCATTGAATAGCACATAATCCTCCATCAAACACACATGGTTCCCATGAGAAGAACATCCACTGGATGGATCTAAGAACAGGAAGTGAAGGTTCCTCTGGAAACTGAGTGTTTAGTGAAGCTGAAGGAGTTTAAAAATAGACTTTTAGAGTAACTGCTGCTTTCACATCCAGTCATGATGTCTTTCTAACAAATTCTGATAAAATGAGTCAAACAAGTGCAGAATTCTTTAGTTTGAGATTGTTTCTACATTAATAAGGCTTTTTATTTAAATGTAGTGTTGTATCAACATCTGAGACAGTGAAAGAGTTCCTGTTTTGGTTGAACAGCACTGATTAAAAGGGGGCGGAGTCTCCCTGTATGTGGACTCAGAGTGGAGGTGTGTCCAGGTTAATCACATGTCTAAGTGTGTAAATGAATATAATATAAAGTTGTATATACAGAACACCAGGGTGGTGCATTGACACACTGAAGAACACATTAGCTGACATGTTTCATAACTCTGATGATTCAATAAAATACAAAGTGTTTGGAGTGACTTCATTATTAATATTATGAATCCAAACAGACACATAAAGACTTGTGATGTTATACATCCAATGTACAGCTGTGGCCTGTTCTTAGTCATTCTAAAGCCAAGCAGAGTCACATTAGACACTGACACATCCATCATTAACATTTGGACACATTCAGCTGATTGGAAAGTAGATGGAGGATTATTTAGAAGTGATATCAGTGAACAGCTTCCAGTTACAAACCAGAGCTGGGCTTAGATCTATCAATGTGATCATCCAAACAATGTCTATGATGTCTTTATGTCCACATTAGTGATGCTACATGAGAAAAACTGTCCTTTAAACAAAGAGCAGGAAGCAGAAGCTTTAGAACAAGCCTTGGATTACTGAGGCCTTAGAGACTGTATGCACTAAGATAAATGTCCTGAATAAAAGCTTTATAAACCTAAAGAAGCAGAAGATAAGCATAAATGATATATAAAACCAATGAGTAAACATTATGACAACTTTAAAATATATACTGTATATTAACATGAAAAATTGTAGTAGTATATGAGTAACACTAAAAAAACATGGACTGTTGTAAATTAAATCATTTTAAAAAAATCAGCAAATTATCCAAATAATTTAATAAAGAGTAATGACGTAGTGAAAGAATAACAGATATTAATCCTAAATATAACAGGTATTTGGTGAATGTTGGATACGACCTCACTAAGGAGATTGTTGAGCCAAGAAACACAGATGAATTCCAAAATAGTCAAGTCAATAAAACTTTATCTTCATTGTTTTTTCATTCTGTAGATTAAAAATAAATAGTTCACATTGTTAAAAAAATACATTGTGAAATGTCAACTTATTGCTTTGAAATGAACTTTTCATGAATTAATATAGAATATATAGAAATAAGTCAAATATGTCTTCAATAAATCATTCCAAAGTGGTTTATTTGTAATAAATAATCAAACAGTGAAAGTGTTCCATGTATTAGAGTGTTAATAAAAGCAGCTCTAACTACAGACCAGTATCATTGCTTCATCAGCTTTCAAACATTAGAGAAAAAGGCTTTGTTCATAGACTTGATAATCCATCCATTTTCTGACCCACTTCTTCCTTTTTCAGGGTCACGGGGAGACTTGATAAGTTGATTAAAAACACAAGTTGTTGAGCTATCACCAGTTTGGCTTCAGAATGTATCATAGTATGTGATTAAAAAGCTGTAAATGTGTGGTATCAGAGGAACAGCCCTCTTATTAAAAGTGATCAGAATGAGTTTGCTGCGTGGCAGCAGCCTGAACTTGTTGCTAGTTCAGCATGGACATCACAAGCTGAGCTGCAGGAGAAGAAAAGCTACCAAGACCTCCTGAAAACAGCAGTAGGTAGTGATCCAGCATTCTGTCCATCATCCATCAATAAACACACACATTTCATACAATGCAATGCTACAACAAATTTACAAATGTGCATAATTATCTAAAAAAATAAACAGAAAAACACTTTTACAAATGTTGAAACAGATTTACAAAGGTGATGCATATATTATATAAATGTTATGTAATGTAAATAAAACAATATTTAACAGAAATAAGTTTAATTGTAGTTTTAATCATATTCAATATTTTTTAAACTTGCTTTTATCCCTCCTATGACGTCTATCAAGTATGAAAAATATAAAAGATGGAAGAAATGATAATAATTACTGCTATTGTTCATTGTACTTTTTATTTGAAAAAATAAATGTGAGAAATCACAATAGATTTTGTTGTTATTGTTAATTTGATTTCTATTTAAAACATTTATAAGAATAACTGTAGATTGTTAATCACACTTTTTATTTGAAAGATGAAATATTAAAGATCATAAAATATTTGTTCTTTGTGTTTATTTGATTCCTATTAAAGACACTTTGCTAAAAATAACTGTATATTGTAAATATAGGCTTCAAAGTTTCTTCTTGTTGGGTTTTTTCTTTCTTACTATGGACTTTATATTTTGTTAAGCGCACTAACATGACTTTGTTGTTAATGTTTTTATTTACATTTCTAATTAGTGATGAGCCTTGGATTTATTTATTTTTAATAAAAAGATGTAGGTTGGTTAAAAAGATATAAAAACAGTGAAGCTACGCTGTGTAAAAACAATAATAATCTGATATAAAATGTCTCACTGGTACAGACTAACTGCTTGTTACTGCTGTTTTGGCCTTATTGTGTTTATTAATATTTCAGTGACTTGTAGTTCCTAGACTGCTGCTCTATCATCTGCTGACAGTGTAGATGGATTAAACAATACTGTGTGCTAGGGCTGGACGCTCTCCCTACACTACATCTCAGGATTCACTATCTCTACAGTACTTTTTAAAGTTGACTCTTTGTTAATGTTGTTCATTGTCTGTTCTTACTTTTACCTGACCATACATCAAATATGAGTTTATTCTGTTATTAATACTGAGGACAATGTTTGCCTCTAATAGCTCTTTATAATTATTGTGGTGTGTGTCTGGTCCACTTTAAGTGTTGGTCCTGGTCAACTTTTTGATCTTTGTCTTTAGTTTAATGTTTGCAGGTGTTGTGAGATCACCTTGGTGGGCTTAGTGGTGGAGACCCCATGTACCAGCAGCTACGAAATATCACCTTAATAAAATACTTATAGATACTAAAATATTAATATCATTTATATTTACTTTAAATACATTTATATATTTACATGTGACACTGAGTGTTTTCAGAGACATGATTAAAGAGACTTGATTGAAATATTTTGCCCCCATTTATTTAAAAGTTGGATTCATCTGAATTCATAAAAACAGCTAAGGACTTTAAAACATGTTAAAAGTACTGTATTATTATTATTATTATTATTATTATTATTATTATTATTATTATTATTATTATTATTATTATTATTATTCTCTGAGTAACTTAATTATTTTCTAGCAGGTCTGGGTATATTTTACATAGTAGCAGTACCTGGCCAGTAGGTGGAGCTGTGGGCATTTCGTGTCAATAGCGGACGTCAGTCACCAATAGAGTAAGACGTCAACAGTGCTAGTTACACGGAGCAACACAGACTTAAAAACTGCTTTGTTTTCTCACTATTTCCACAGGTAAGATGCTCAGAAACCATAACCAGAAGAGATATAACATGTATAAGCCTTAGACTGGGACTGAAATACAGTGATTTGGATGAATGGAGACGAGAGAGACGTTGTAATGAGTGCTAACTGAGTACGACAACGTGGCGCTAAAAAGGATAAAAACGAGCTTTAAAACTGTTTTATAAAAATGAGAAACAATTAACTGTAGATAGTAGCACTAACAGGAATGAGAGTTCTGGTTAACTAGTGAGTTGAGAGGAGTTAAAACTTGGTTTGTGTGGATGAATGAGCAGAGGCTAATGTCACAGATGCTAACTGTGCTAACAATAGTAAAGCCTGCACGCATTGCAGCGTTACAGTACACCGTTTCCGGTTGGGTTTTCAGAATAAGAGCGGAGCAATATATAATGTATGTATGTTATAATGTAACCTTGTCCTATATAAAAATGATTGTTTATATGGAAGATACAATTTCAGTATTATATTTTATTGTCATTGTGGAGTAACATAGCGCTAGACAGAGACAATAATAAATACTGGTGAGTTAAAAACAGTTCTAAGTTAAGTTAAAAAGGTAAAATTGTTCATGAGAGAATAAATATAGATTTAAAAAGCAGTTAAATGAGTATACATACTGTTAAGAAGTTAATTGAGTATAACTACTGTTGGTGAACAATGTTGGTTATAGGATGTACTATTACATAGTCACATGATTGTAGTTTGAATGTTTTTGACTTGATCACCTTGTAATATGTGTTCTGAAATACGTCAGTCACCAATAGAGTGAGACGTCAACAGTGCTTGTTATACGGAGCAACACAGACTTAAAAACTGATATGTTTGGTCACTATTTCCACAGGAATAAAAATTAATATGTAACATCAAGGATCGACCACAGTATCATTTTTATAAGTGTAATAAACACACTCAGTCAGGTTCATTTAAAATGTTTTATTCTTTATTTTTCTCAGACTCAACAGCTTCTCTGATTAGATCCAACCAGACACTTCACTTAAATCTATATCTGCAGGAAAACACAACAGATAGACGTTAAAATGGACAGTACTGGGAATTAATGTTTATAATGTAAATAAAGTAGGTTTATTTCTGCCCTAAATGTAAAGTTTTTTACACTATTAATAATAATAAAAGACTGATTAGGTTGATATTTGTTTTATAAAAATAAAATAATATCCACATTAACATATATACAGAAACTGATCAAAACACAATGACAATTAAAAACCAAACAGAAAATAAACTAAAACCAAAATAAATCAGAGAAAACTCAAAACACACATTTCCATAATTTGACATGTTGGCAGCAGGTTTAGAACACATAAAACTAATATTTATGAATATTTTTAACTCATTAAAAATGTGACAAACATGACTTTGTTTTTAAATATCTGCATTTATGAATTTAAAAAATACAATAATTAAAATATAGTCGTAATAAATCTTTACCCTTAAATTTTAAACCAAACTTAATGTAATCAAACTCAAGTATTGGAAAATAAAAAAAAAATCAATTATGTTATAATTTGTTGGATTTAAGGCTGCAAAGCAGAATTATTAAAAAAATAAAATAATTTATTAATAAGATACAATAGATTCTACATAAAAGAAAGAGCCGGGGGAAGAAAGAACACATTACAAAAACAGAATAATACAAAGATTAATGCCATTATATATTTTATTCAAGTTAAGGGATGTTATGGAATTTTTACCAGATTATATATTTTTCACAGACACATTAAGTTGTTGGTTTTTCACTGATTTGATCAAAGTTGAAAAATATCTTGGTTCTAAACATGAAGCAAAGGGAAAACTTAGATTATTTGTTCCTTTTTTCTCTTTTATTTTCTTAAATAGTTTTAAAAAGGGAAACAGAATAGGTTGATAACCTTGTGTTTGAACCTTCTCAGTTGGTCAAAAGGCCAATGAACACACACACACACACACACATTTTAAATCATGCTTTAAATGTTTGTTATTTCAATGATCATATTTATTTGTTTTTATAAAAGGAACAACACACATTCATAAATGTTGCATGGATCATTTTCATTTCTAGTCCCTGGACAGGTTGATGTCTTTATTATTCAATTAAAAAAAAAAAACAACTTATCAATAATAAAAAAAATCACTTCAATCAAAAATAAACATTTTCAATCAAATAAAAAAGTGTTCAAATGCAAAAAAAAAAAAAATACTTGAGACCTAAATATTTGCATTTGAACACTTTTATTTTGATTGAAAATGTTTTAATTAATTTTTTTAATTAAATAAAGACACAAATCTACCTCCATAGACCAGATTATAATTTGTTGACAGAAAAAAGTTCAAATTCTAAGACTTTGAACTTGCATTAATGAATATATTTTATAAAATAAGTCAAAATATACAGTATTACAAAACCAAAAAATACATGAAAAATTTAATTAAAAACAATATATATATATATATATATATTTAAATATATATAATACTCTGTCTTTTCAGTATGGCCCTTCAGCTCCACCCACTAATCAATGAGGGATCCTCCCACCCTTACAACATGACTCCACCCATCACCCTTAAAGTCCTCTTTGGGGAGGAGCTAGAGAGGGTTATAGCTTGGGGAGTGGTAGAAGACAAAGTAGTCCCATGGACAATAAAGAGCAACCTGGTTGCCGTAGTAACCGATGCCAGGACTGTTTCAAAAACAAGTTTTTGACTAACAAAAAAAAAAAAAAAAAAAATTGGAATAAAACATTTAGTTTCAAGAAATATACCCTTGAGGGTAACCCCCCCCCCCCCCCTACAGACTGATGATTGGAAGGCAGACAATGCTGTTTAAAACAGCAGGGATTGAGGTTGAGGACAGCCTCATTCAAAGTGGGAGGCTGCTCCTCAACCCTCCCTCAAAGATGGCTTCTGTTTCTGTTATATTCACATGTTAACTTACTATATGCCTTGTTTCTTTGTAGTTTGAACATAAATTGATGAGATCACCTGGTAAATGACTGACCATCATAATCTACTATTTACACCAACTCTTCTTTAATCCAGCTTTCAGATGCCAGAATGGTGTGTGTGAAGGGGAAAGACGTTACCATGGCAACGGTTACTATGCTAGAGGTAAGTTTCCCTTTGTAATGCAGCTCATCATTTATTGATAGAAAAAACAAACTTTAGATGATACATGCAGTCATTCTATCAGCACACAGTACATTATTCACTCATTTCTACATAGAATGTATGTTCCACATGCAGCGTGTTCTACACACACTTTACTGTGTGTTCTCTATTCATTAAACACAGTGTGTATGTATACATGTTCCACATGAGGTGTCCTATAGGGAACATACAGTAGTCATAGTTACACCTGTGAAGTCCCAGCAGTGTCAAAATTCAACTAGACACGTTTATTTATGAAAACCTCACCAAAAGGCTTCTGAGACCATCCAGTCAGACTGATGACTATGGGGAGAGATTTGTCTCAAAAACATTCACAAATAGATTCACAATTTTTACATGTGTTTTTCAAATCCACAAATATATTTACAATTTTGACATGTACTTTTGAGATTTTCACATGTTTTTCAGATTTTCACATGTTTTTCAGATCCACAAATACATCAACAATTTACACACGTGTTTTCTCATTTATGTGTGTATTTATCATGAATTATCATGTGTAAATCCTCAATTGTGATTGTGGATTGAGCAAAGTACGTTTGTGGATCGGCCCGGAAATATAAAGAGAACCAATATTACAAATTTGGAAATATAAAAACAATCAATAATAAAAATGTGGAAATATAATGAGAATCAAAAATGAAAAAAATATACAAAAGTAGTATATTTGTTTTCTATTTTGTGCTTTTTCTGTTTTGTCTTTGTCTTTTCCGTTTGTGTTTTGACATTGCTTTTACTTCATGACTCAAGCTGTCGGTAAAAGCAAAGGTCAATTCAATGGTCATTCTGCCCAGGCTGACTAGTCGATACCTGATCACATGATTCCTCTTCTCTTGGAGGGAAAGTTAAAAATGGGAGACGTGGATGAATTGAGAAGAGGCGTTCAACGACAGTTATTTGCAATATCTCGGTATGTGGAGGAAAATTCTCCAACGGACTATATTTTAAGGTTGGTGGAAGATGTCATGGAAAGTCTTGGAGAAATATCTGCGCTGACAAATGCAGACATGGACGAAGCTGTGTGGTGCAATCTTGAGGAGGTAAGTGTAAAATACAATGCCGTCATGTTGTCGGTCAGCTTTGTACACAAGTTTTAAGAGGGACAAAAGCTACATCATGACTCTGATTCACATATTAGGCATTCAGCCCTAATTAGCAGCCACAGCCAAAGTTAGCCCCTGCTATGGGCAGACCTGTGTTCAGCTCACACAAATGGACAGATTAGAGCTCAGACACACAGTGTGTCCCAGAGCAGGGATTAGGATGATCCATGGTCTTCTTAAATCACAGGGTGTACAATTGCAAAGTGAGTATTGATGCTGGATTTTTCCAGATCAAAGATGCAATTTAAAATGTACCAAGTATATAATTGACCCAATGGAAATAAATGTAGAAGTGATACATCAATGAAATATTTCAATATTTTCTTTGAAATGCTGTTAATAAAGATTTCCTTTGCAGACAGGTTCCTGGGCCCTGGTAGTCCTCAGTGTTTAGAGCTATAAGGACAACTTCAGGGCCTGAAGACCTGTCAATGAAATAAAAACATTTATATCATTGTAATAACAAACCATGCATTGCTGTCTTAAAAAGATTGGACTTCTTGTAGTGTTGACTTTTGACAACATGTGCAGACAAGGTAAAATAAATAAATAAATAAATGAAGACCTGTCAGAGACAGTTTAAATGGTAGCATGGTAATACAGTAATAGATCCTTTTATAAATGCTCTTTGCATTGTGTGTTTCTGGATATACAGGGATGAAAAACTTGAAATGAGAAGCAACAATTATGGTTATGTCATTGGCAGTGATAGAACTTATAACAATAATAAATTCAAATGTGCTATTGTGAGCAGCTAGACAGATAGAAGTACTACTTTTAAAAACATTAGGACGGTAGGTTGAATATTTTAGAAGTTATGACAATGTGTTGACAAAGAGTTGAAGGTAAAGCTGTCCCTCTACTCTAGAAGTTGGTCAAAGCTAAAAATGGAACTCATTGAAGGGCTGTGAGTCAAAAACGGTTAAAGATACAGAAAAGTTGAAGGTATTCACTAAAAATGAACAAAAAAGCTGAACATTTTAAAAGTTGAAATGGGTTTAAGAACTGCTGACCAGTGGAACGTTACATTTTCATTAAAATTAATTAAAAAGTTGAAAAGTTATTAAAAAACTCAAATTGAAAATGACAAAACACCACAAACACATCTAAAGTGTAGTCTGTAAATCTGCCTTCATCTACATTTTAGTTTCTATAATCAACATCAGATGATGCGTCATACTGTCTTGCCAGCGGATAGCGGTCCACCTGATCTGATACATGCTTGGTAACAGAATATGGTTCTAAACAAATTTTCCAGTCTATGATATTAATATTGTACGTTCCCTTAGAGTGAGGGTTGTTAGAGGCTGCCCTTGTCAACGTACAGAATCGCTCCCGAATTCCAATTCGGTAGGAATCCGGTGGAAGCGGATTTGAGAGAGGTCCTGTTTAGATGTGGCAAACCCTCTAGGCTCCAAGATGGTCATTTACTTTCTAGTTGAGTAGTGTTTGTGTTTGTTTCCCAGTACTCCCAGCCTTTTGTTCTAAAAAGAAGAGGTTGAGTGTACTTCTGTTTTTTTTTTTGACTTTGAGTCTAAAAAAGTACGGTTTTGAGCTTGGCTCCTGGGTTGTATTTATACAATTCTAGTTGAGCAGTGTTTGCGTTTGTGTTTCCGGACGGCGTTCCGAGGGCTCCCGTTCTATATGGTTAAAGCGGCTCCTGGACTGTTATTGTACTGTTTTTTTAATATATATATATATATATATATATATATACTGTATATATATAATACCACATTCAGTGGAATGACTTGCTTTGACCTGGACTGACCTTACTGTTCATTTTCAGTGTCCATGTTTTTGTTGTTGTCTGTATAAACTCGTTGTTGTGTGCTCTTGTCTATGTCTTCGTTGTTGTTATTGTGTTTTTTTTCAATATACAGGACGCTGGCTGTATATTCAAAGGATATATATATAATTTTGAAGCTAAATTGGTGGCAAAAGTGTCTCCTATTCTGTGTCTGAACCAAAGTTAAGCAAGATTATTGGCCCTTTTAAGGTTAGACAGAATTAAAGTGAAGTTTATTTTATTTTTATTTATTTATTCAGTTTATTTCCGACATGGTTACATTCACTTTTTTTTTTTTTCACATTTTTTTTTTTTTTTTTTTTTTTTACATTTTTTGTACATGCCGAAAAAGGAGACGAGAGAAGCAGTTTGCTTATCCGGGTCCCGTCCCCTGTTTTACCTTCGCAAATTTACATGGGTTTACATGTCTCTCTGGTCAAACAATCTTGAGTTGTTGAACAGTCCTTTCTTGTGTATTCTCATCTGTAGTCAGTGTTGTCTTGTTTTTATTCCTCTTCCTCTCTATCGTTGTTCGTGTTGGCCTTGTTCCCTGCCAGACGTTGTTAGCATTCCTCCAGTTCAAGAATAGTTCCTCTTTCGAAGGTGTTTGGAAGGTTTTTCCCTTTTCATCCATAATGTTTTGGACATACAAGTTTGTAGCTTGTTTTGTCTCTACATCAAGGGTAATCCAGCTGTTGTCAGCTCTATTGGCAGTGTTGTTGAGTCGAACAATCAAATGTATGACAATAACGATGCTAATGGTTAACCCTGACAGACAGCAAAGGTGGATCCAAGGTTATTCTACTGGAATATAATCATTTTGTTTCTTGATTTGGTCGTTGATGGCGACCAAAAGTGGAAAATGTTATGGCAAATGTGTGTTCATGTGAACAATTTGTCATGTGTAAATACACAATGACTGCATTATATTGTTGTGCTTTTGAACAGAGACGTTGCTCCTTTGCTGAGTCATGTTAGATTAGATTATCCACAGTACAGACAGTGTAATCACAGCAACACACAGTCTCTGCTGAAGGCCTCATACCAAAAACTCACATTTTTTCACATACACACACAGATGAGCTACATCTAATCAAGGCCAAACTCAAACTCACATGTGGAATCACATGCAGATACACACACACACATACTCACTCACACCACACACATACACACACACACACCAACTGACGCACACACATTATCAGACAGACAGATATCACTGCTCCAACGTCTCCACTGTTGGGAACATCTGACTCCCTCCTTTTCTTTCATCAGGGTGAGACTTTTCTCTATCAGTATAAAGTTGAAGCTGTGGAACTTTCCCAGTTAGTTGCCTTTCGTTCTTACAGGATGGAAGCTTTTTTGTCCTCTTTTTATTTAGTTTATAATAAATCCTTTCTTTATAAAATCATCATGCTTTGACTGGACCTCATCATTCAACCAGGGCACAAATCATGTCTCCAAAGGAGGTCAACTGGAAATTTGCCGTGACAGTCTGACAGGTAGGATTTAAACCAACCCAGCGCTGTTTCTTTAATCCCAAAAACACTTTCCAGTCTCTGCAGCAGTAGATGATGATCCACTGTATCGAAGGCTGCACTGAGATCTAAGACATACCTGTCAAGTATCCCGTTTTGGCCTGGAAACTCTCGTATTTTACTCCTCTTTCCCGCCATCTTCACGTATCATTATTTTTCTGTAAATATCCCATATTTTAATGTAATAAAAATTAAAAGATGCCGCGAGAACTGCCACCTGAATTAGCCTGGGCGGCAGCTCTGGTGAGATTAGTGCCGACAGCAGCAACAAACCCAGAAACAACTCAGAAAAGAGATAATGAATGAAGACATTCCAGCGAAAAAAAACTAAGAACTGGTGTAAATACGTTGTAAAATGTGACAGAGTTTAACTTCCTAAAGAACAGCAGGATGGGACACAGTTACATGTTCTGTTAGACTAGTAACTTTTAGCATCTACCACAACGGAAGGAACCACGTAAGTCACCATGAAAAATCAGCCAATCACAAGCTCCACAAATATACACTGCTTTAAAAAAGTGTTAAAGAATGTAAAGTCTGTAATAAATGTCTATAATAAGTCATTAGTGAAAACCAGAGAACCACATGAGTGAGTATGAGAAATTATAAGAAAATATCTAATGAAAATAAAATGTTAATGTCTGACTTAAAGACAAGCAATGTGAAATTAATAATAAATATGCAACATGTTGACTTGTATATAAACTGTAAGTATATTAAATAAACACATGTGCTTCATATACACATTTATGTTTTTATTTTGGCTGTTTTATAATTTAGGAATTAGGGCTGGGCGATATATCGAGATTCAAGATGTATCAAGTTTTCTATTTTGGCAATATAGAAAACTAATATTTCACATATCAATATATATATATATATATATATATATATTATAGCTTATTATGTATCAAAATACTAGTTTTAGGAGTCGCTGCTTTTACTTCTCAGTAAAGCTCAGTTAGATGATTAATAAGTGTCACATATTGATCAGCTGTTTATTAATAAATGAGCCTGTGTAACATTTTGCATCAACAAATTTAACCCAGAATTTTCTTTCTGATCAGAATTTATTTGATAAAATTATCTAGATTTATATCATATATCATCATTTAGATAAAATATATTGAGATATGAGTGTTGGTCCATATCACCAGCCCTAGTAGGAATGTTCAAAACATTTAAATGTTAATAAAGGTCGACCTACCAGATTCTAATCACATCATTGTATTTAGTAAGTAGTTGACAAGTGGGTATTTTAGATTTATTGTACATCTATATTAAAATATAAGGAATACTGGAGCTTAGTTGGGAGGGTGGGACGACTCGTAGTGGACGCCAGAAAATTTCCCTTATTTTCAAATCCAAAACTTGACAGATATGATCTAAGAGAACCAGAACTGAGATCAACCTTCTGTCTGAGGTTAAGAGAAGATCATTGGTTACTTTTACTAAGACAGTCTCTGTGCTGTGATTGGCTCTAAAGCCAGACCGAAAGCTCTGTATAAATTGTTCCTAAGTAGGTGATCACATAGTTGACCTGTGATGACTTTTTCAAACATTTTGGAAACTAAAGGGAGATTAGATATTGGTCTATAATTGGACAAGTCATTTTTATGGAGAGGTTTGATTACAGTGGTTTTAAAGGTCTGTGGTACATAACCTGTTACTATAGATGTGTTAATACAGTTCATCATATTATTAACCATTTATTAGTAGTTTTAACCCACAACATGAATGGTTTTATCACTTATCAAGTCAGCCTGCTTTGATAATGGACAATGATCAGTTTCCCTTCATTACAACAGCACACACGTTTTTTATCGTCACGTGTCATCACCTTTGTGAAGAAACTCACTCTGCCAGTTTTCTCCATTGTAGTGATTGGTCAGACTTTGCTAGCTCCACCCCTTTCATGTGAACACGCATGTACCCAGGCTGAGAACACTTGGCTTCAATTAGCGTGTTGTTATCGACCTTCATAGGACAGCTTCTCTCTGACAGGGAATGTTTGGTTAGTTGACGCCCGTTAATGGAGATTAATCCAGGATACAATTATCTAGATTCATAGCATAGGGTCTTTATGTCCTAAAATTATATCTAATTCATTCATTTAATTTACTACAGCAAAATAAATCACATTTAAAAGTTTATTCTATAATTGTATAATAATGGCATTATTAAAACTGAACCTTGTTATTAACGCTGTGTTGCTATGTTTATCCAGTAACGTTAGCATATCTTCATCTGTTATCTGCTAATGATGCCTTAATCTACTAGTTTAGCGGGGGATAATCCACTAACATGCTTTAATGCACACATGCAAACGTAAAAAAGTGCATCACAAACTGTCTAAACCACTCTAGGGTGTTTTTGGAACAAAGAGGAAAAGTATTATAGATATTTATCATAGACTCAGAGCTAGCGAAGCTTTACAAGCAGTGAATATTTGTTTGACTGAAATACCGTAAATTCTGTAATATGTCACCTTTTTCATTTAAAGATATTGGTCTGTGACTTATCAGAGCTGAAAGTAATGGATTACAAGTACTCACATTACTGTAATTGAGTTGCTTTGATGGGTACTCGTACTTTAGTATATTTCTAAATCACTAATTTTATTTGTACAAGTACGTTTTAAAACATTTCTACACCAACCGCTACTGAGTGAATTATTTTCTGTTTTAAAATGATCAACAGACATTGTGAAACTACAAAAAATGAAATGACCAGACAACAACAAATGCATCACATCATAGTCCATCAATCAGATTAAACGTAATGCATTAGATCAGTGGTCCCCAAACTACGGCCCGCGGGCCGGATACGGCCCTCCTCCACATTTGGCCCGGCCCCCTGAACAATACCAGAGACACCTTATGATTTTTTTAAAGTCTGGCCACGCGATCGAGATTACCCGCATAGAACATGACATGCTATTCCACCCTTCTGCAGTGTGTGCCCCTCCCTCCCTCCCTTCCCTCCCCTCCACTTCCCTTCCCTCCCCTCCTAGACTTGCCCCTCCCTGTTAGAACAGAATAATGGCGAAAAGGTTAGGTAAGAGAAAAATTGATTCTGAATGCAGGGTATTTAACCTGCAATGGACAAACGATTATTTTTTTGTTCAATGCAAAGAAAAGGCTGTTTGTCTCATCTGTCAGGAGGCGGTGGCAGTATTTAAAGAATACAACCTGCGCCGACACTATGAATCCCGTCACAAAGACAAGTATGATAGCTTGCAAGGCCAAATGCGCGCAGACAAACTCGCAAAGCTAAAAAGTGGACTGTTAACTCAGCAGAATACATTTGTACGCCAAGCTCAGCTGAACCAGGCATCCATTCGGGCCGGCTTTCGGGTTGCTCAACTGATAGCAAGCAGCGGTAAACCTTTCACTGATGGAGAGTTTGTCAAGAAATGTTTGAATGCTGTCGTGGAGGAGGTGTGTCCCGATAAGAAAGATGTTTTTAATGCCGTGAGTCTGTCTGCGAGTACAATCACCAGACGCATTGAAGTAATGTATATGCCCAGCTGCAGCAGAAGACGAAAGAATTTTACTTTTTTTCATTAGCAATGGATGAGAGCACAAACGTGCAGGACACGGCGCAGCTGCTCATTTTTATTCGTGGAGTTAGTGCAAACTTTGAGATGTGCGAGGAGCTGGAAGCCCTCCAAAGTCTCAAAGGGACTACAACGGGGGAGGATATTTTCGGCAAAGTATGTCAAACCATGGAAGAGTTGGACCTGGACTGGTCAAAGCTTGCCAGCATTACGACTGACGGGGCTACTAGTATGGTGGGCGCGTCTCGGGGTCTAATAGGACGCATGAACCGGGAGATGGAAAAACGGGGTCTCACCGCCCTGCTACAAGTCCACTGCCTAATTCACCAGCAAACACTGTGCTGCAAAGTGTTGAAGTGGGATTCTGTCATGAAGGTTGTGGTGTCATGCATAAACTTTATCAGAGCAAACGGACTTAAACACAGGCAGTTCCAACAATTCCTGACTGAACTGGAGTCTGCGTACGGCGATGTGCTGTACTACACGGAGGTCCGATGGTTAAGCCGGGGCAGAGTTTTGAGGCGTTTTTACGAGCTGCTACCCGAAATTAACGCATTTCTTCATTTAAAAGACAAAATAATCCCAGAGCTGATCGATTTTATGCCGCCCTCCCAAACGACACGTACCCTAACATAAAAAAACACGCAATGAAGATGTCCACACTTTTTGGCAGTACGTATATTTGCAAACAAACCTTTTCACACATGAAACACCTGAAAACTCCGACTAGATCAAGACTGACGGATGAACATCTGCATCAGTGTTTGAGATTGGCTGTGACTAGAATGGAACCTGACATTAACCTTCTCACCAGCCAGATGCAGGCGCACAGTTCACACTGATGAACATACAGGTAAGATCACTTTTCTGACTTGAATGAGTCATTCTGAGTATAAACAAATATAATCATAAAAAAATCCATCTCCACAACCATACTGGTAGTGAAATGTATTGTGCTGTATCACTTTGTTTGGTTTCTCAGCCTGCTGGCTTTGTGGTTTTCACAGGGAAGTTGATGAGAGAGGGCTGCAAACAGCGGTGTCTACAAGCCTACTAGAACCTACACACTCTGCTCTGACAACTAAGCTGAACTTTTACCTGTTAAGATTGTGCACGGCACAACAGAAAGTTAATGTTCCATGGATGTTTTTTCTGTGAAGAACCCAGAGAGGGTTATTTGATTATTATTTGTTTCATAAATAGTGTCATTATATATTTCCTGACTTTATTTTTTTCTGTGAAGAACCCAGAGAGGGTTATTTGGTTATAATTTATTTCATAAATAGTGTTATTCATTTCATTAATAGTGTTTTTATTTATTTCCTGACTTTGTTTTCTGTAAAGATCCTGGAAAGGGTTATTGGTTATGTTTGGCCTTCTGGAAAACAATAAATGTGTACGTTTAGGCACCCCTGTGATCGTCACACTTTTTCTGTTACAAACTGACCCCGGCCCCCCATCAGAGAAGGGAAAAGTTATGTGGTCCTCACAGCAAAAAGTTTGGGGGACCCCTGCATTAGATCATAGCCCACTAATCAGATTAAACGTAATGCATCACATCATAGCCCACCAATCAGATTCAATGTAATGCATTAGATCATAGCCCACCAATCAGATTAAATGTAATGCATCACATCATAGCCGACCAATCAGATTAAACGTAATGCATTAGATCATAGTCCACCAATCAGATTAAATGTAATGCATTAGATCATAGTCCACCAATCAGATTAAACGTAATGCATTAGATCATAGCCCACCAATCAGATTAAACGTAATGCATTAGATCATAGCCGACCAATCAGATTAAACGTAATGCATTAGATCATAGTCCACCAATCAGATTAAATATAATGCATTAGATCATAGCCCACCAATCAGATTAAATGTAATGCATTAGATCATAGCCCACCAATCAGATTAAATGTAATGCATTAGATCATAGCCCACCAATCAGATTAAACGTAATGCATTAGATCATAGCCCACCAATCAGATTAAACGTAATGCATCACATCATAGCCCACCAATCAGATTAAACGTAATGCATTAGATCATAGCCCACCAATCAGATTAAACGTAATGCATTAGATCATAGCCCACCAATCAGATTAAACGTAATGCATCACATCATAGCCGACCAATCAGATTAAACGTAATGCATCACATCATAGCCGACCAATCAGATTAAATGTAATGCATTAGATCATAGCCCACCAATCAGATTAAACGTAATGCATTAGATCATAGCCCACCAATCAGATTAAACGTAATGCGTCACATCATAGCCAACCAATCAGATTAAACGTAATGCATTAGATCATAGCCCACCAATCAGATTAAACGTAATGCATCACATCATAGCCGACCAATCAGATTAAACGTAATGCATTAGATCATAGCCCACCAATCAGATTAAATGTAATGCATTAGATCATAGCCGACCAATCAGATTAAACGTAATGCATTAGATCATAGCCCACCAATCAGATTAAATGTAATGCATTAGATCATAGCCCACTAATCAGATTAAACGTAATGCATCACATCATAGCCGACCAATCAGATTAAACGTAATGCATTAGATCATAGTCCACCAATCAGATTAAATGTAATGCATTAGATCATAGCCCACTAATCAGATTAAACGTAATGCATTAGATCATAGCCCACCAATCAGATTAAATGTAATGCATTAGATCATAGCCGACCAATCAGATTAAACGTAATGCATCACATCATAGCCGACCAATCAGATTAAACGTAATGCATCAGATCATAGCCGACCAATCAGATTAAACGTAATGCATTAGATCATTGCCCACCAATCAGATTAAACGTAATGCATCAGATCATAGCCCACCAATCAGATTAAATGTAATGCATTAGATCATAGCCCACCAATCAGATTAAACGTAATGCATCACATCATAGCCGACCAATCAGATTAAACGTAATGCATCACATCATAGCCGACCAATCAGATTAAACGTAATGCATCAGATCATAGCCGACCAATCAGATTAAACGTAATGCATTAGATCATTGCCCACCAATCAGATTAAACGTAATGCATCACATCATAGCCCACCAATCAGATTAAACGTAATGCATTAGATCATAGCCCACCAATCAGATTAAACGTAATGCATTAGATCATAGCCCACCAATCAGATTAAACGTAATGCATCACATCATAGCCGACCAATCAGATTAAACGTAATGCATCACATCATAGCCGACCAATCAGATTAAATGTAATGCATTAGATCATAGCCCACCAATCAGATTAAACGTAATGCATTAGATCATAGCCCACCAATCAGATTAAACGTAATGCGTCACATCATAGCCAACCAATCAGATTAAACGTAATGCATTAGATCATAGCCCACCAATCAGATTAAACGTAATGCATTAGATCATAGCACACCAATCAGATTAAACGTAATGCATCAGATCATAGCCCACCAATCAGATTAAACGTAATGCATTAGATCATAGCCAACTAATCAGATTAAACGTAATGCATTAGATCATAGCCCACCAATCAGATTAAACGTAATGCATTAGATCATAGCCAACTAATCAGATTAAACGTAATGCATTAGATCATAGCCCACCAATCAGATTAAACGTAATGCATTAGATCATAACCAACTAATCAGATTAAACGTAATGCATTAGATCATTGCCCACCAATCAGATTAAACGTAATGCATTAGATCATAGTCCACCAATCAGATTAAATGTAATGCATTAGATCATAGCCCACTAATCAGATTAAACGTAATGCATTAGATCATAGCCCACCAATCAGATTAAATGTAATGCATTAGATCATAGCCGACCAATCAGATTAAACGTAATGCATCACATCATAGCCGACCAATCAGATTAAACGTAATGCATCAGATCATAGCCGACCAATCAGATTAAACGTAATGCATTAGATCATTGCCCACCAATCAGATTAAACGTAATGCATCAGATCATAGCCCACCAATCAGATTAAATGTAATGCATTAGATCATAGCCCACCAATCAGATTAAACGTAATGCATCACATCATAGCCGACCAATCAGATTAAACGTAATGCATCACATCATAGCCGACCAATCAGATTAAACGTAATGCATCAGATCATAGCCGACCAATCAGATTAAACGTAATGCATTAGATCATAGCCCACCAATCAGATTAAACGTAATGCATTAGATCATAGCCAACTAATCAGATTAAACGTAATGCATTAAATCATAGCCCACCAATCAGATTAAACGTAATGCATTAGATCATAACCAACTAATCAGATTAAACGTAATGCATTAGATCATTGCCCACCAATCAGATTAAACGTAATGCATTAGATCATAGCCAACTAATCAGATTAGCGCCAAAACAGAATTGATTAGTTTTAGAGTTTATAAATGTATCTATACTTGGAGCCTGATACATTTTTTTAATTTTTTTTATTGTGAATTGAATTAATTTGTTATTATTAGGTTCCGATGTCCCAGAATGGGACAGAGGAACCTATTGTTTTCGCTATTATATCGTTTTATTATTATACCCCGCCCGCCTTTGATCGCTAATTCGACCCCTTAAAAATGCCCGAAAACTCACCGAAATTTGCACGCACCTCAGGCCTGGCGAAAAATTTGATAATTTGGTGGCGTGAAAAAAAACCGACAGAAAACGCACGCTGTCATGGCAAATTTTATATTCATCATCATATCCTCAAATGTATGTTCATGTGTACAATTTGTCATGTTTTAATACATGACGACTCCATTAATCTTTACACTTTTGAACAGCTGAATCATGATTAAACAGTACAGATCGTATTATTCTCAGTGCAGCACAGTCTCTGCCAAGGCTCACATGCAGACACACACTGACGCACACAGTTATCAAGACAGATAAAGACTGGAGCCAAACCTTCTCATAACATCTTCATCATCCTCAAATCTTTCCACTATGGGCATCTGACTCCCTCCCTTTTGTCTCTCACTGTTGGGACCTATTCTTATCTGTATAAAAAGCTTAAGCTTTGAAACTGTTGGAGCGGGGCGCGGCACTTCCTTCGGGCGTCCACTTGGACGGACGCTAATTTTGTTTCACTTTGTTCCATCTTGTACCTTTTTACTTAGCCTTAGAATAAACCTTTTTTATAAAACCATCAATGCTTCTCCTGGATTCCATTATTCAACCAGAGCAATGAATCATGTCTCAAATGAGGTCAACCGTAAATTCTGCCGTAACAATTGGCGTCGACGAACAAGGACCATCTTCTGTCCACCCCTCGGACAGAGACTGGATCACGAACCATCGGTTGAACCTCAAACACCAATTCGGACTAAGGTAAAGCTGCCTTTATAAATATATATATATATATATGTAAATTTTCATTTACATATATATATATTCGCTCTGTGTTGATTTTTTTTTTTTTTGGAACCAGTCAAGCATTGTATTGATTTTCAGCTTTGAGCTTTGATTTTGATCCTCAGCTGTTCTGTGTTTTGACGCAGTGAATAGCCATGAGAAAGGCTCAAATGGTTGAGGTTCTGTGCTTTTTAATGCTGTAGGTTCTCTCTGGTTTTCTTCGGGCTCGGATATTTTGTTTAGGTCATTATTTACTTTGGTTTTGTTCGGACACCCACAGACAGCCTGTGAGGTCCTGACCAGAGATAGACGGGCAACCAAAGTTTCCAAAACATCCCAGCGGTGCCATGATCTGAGTTCACCTCTGTACCGAAAGCAAAATAGATTAAAACCCCGAATCTAACCTAAATTGTGTTTCTGTGAATCAAACAGATGAACAACCCAATAAACAAATAATATATGCATACGCATATACAATCTTGGTATGATGTGAACTCAGATCATGCTTTCAGGCGAGTTTTACTTTTTTTTATCTTTGTTTTTATTTTGTTTAAACGTGGAATTCAGATTTCTCCCTTTGGCTTGGCTTTAATGCTTTCATTTGACGAGTGTCAGCTTTTTAGAAAGGGAGAGAAATACAGAGAGCCAAACACACACACACGTCGCTGCTGTGTTTTTTCTTTTTTTTTTGACGTGTGAACACACACACACACACACACACACACACACACACACACACCCACACACACGTACAGAGAGAGAAAGGGAGAGAGAGAGAGCACACACACAGGCACGCGCACGGGCGCACGCACACGCCACACCCATCCCAAGAGAGAGGTGGCGCCCCTCACTGGCCAGTTTAGTGCACTACACACTTGTGACACAACATTGTGATTTCTCACTTCTCCCCTGCCGATAGAATAGTGCCATTACACACAGACACTATTTTTATTTTTATTTTAAATTTTATTTTGATTTCATGTTTGATGGGCAACACACACACACACACACAGATGAATACAGTATTTCATTTTATTTTATTTTAATATTACTGTTACCATCATTATCATTTTTTATTATTTAAATTGTTAGTTTCTGTTGGCTTTGTGGTTGTCCCCTGAAGAAACGACATCTTCAATGAAAGAATGAAATCACCTTCAACTCTTCTAATGGAATGTCAACATCATTCAAAGGACCAAGCATCAGAAGGAAATGGACAATCAAAGGTGTGTGACCTTTCAGGACTCAAGGACTCAACTCCCATTCAGCAAAGCAATGCTGAAATAACTCGCTCAGTCCCAAGTCAACTCTTCATCGTCTATGAATGGGCCGCATGCCAATGCTGGATTAACACATCCTGCCCCATCATCAAAGACTGAGAACCTGTGGGCGTCGGAGTGGACACTCCCCCCACCAATGAGTTGCGAGTTAAACGCCACGACTACTGCCTGAATGATGGGCAGCAACTGCAGACTGGTCACACGTCTGCTGGAAATCTTCACCAAAAAGACACTGTTTCAAAAGCCACAAGGATACCAAGCCACAAGAAGTCCACCACAGCCTTTGGTGGTAGTGCGCACGCACACGCACAGGCACGCGCACGCACAGAGCTAAATCACTTTAGCCTTGAACTTTGGCATGGAGGGGGACAACTAGCAAATAGCCAACAAGCTTCTCCTTCGCACAATACTAACCCCTCTATCTTCTGACTGTGCACTAGATTATTTTGTTTTCATTTATTCTCTCACACGCAGACAGACCAGACATACAGTCACACACCCACATTCACAACTATGAGAAACACAGGACCACCAGAACTTCACACAGAACCCTTCTGTTTGCCACATGAGATCAAGTGTGCCCATCATTTATCTTTGCTTTTATTCATTATGTTGCTCATTTATTTACACTGCTTTGGCCTTTATGAGAAAACAACAAACAAAGGGGAAGAAAATAGTGTTACTGATAAGGCTTTTCTTTCATTTATTTTCTTGATTGAGGGGAGGGCCCCCACAATGCAAGATATGGTTACATCCGCTGAAGACAGAGCCCTCTGTTGCCTCAGCTTTTGGAGCTGAAGTTTTAATTTTTATTGGCCATGATTTTTTTTGAGCTCACACGTTTTTCTCCTTTGTTATTTCTGAACGATTCTTCTTTTTCTCTTTTGTTTTTACTCAATTTCAGGAAAATTGAGACAGAGATTGAGGACTGCAGCCTCAACAAGTTTAAATTTTGACATTTTTTTTGACCGATACCCTCGTAAACAATCTGTACCTTACCCTTTTTGAAGCTGCTTGCGACAGACAGCCTAGTTCAACATTCATTGTTTTCATTTTGCGCGTTTCCCCCTTACCGCGTCGGACTGTCTGGCCGGCCCAAAGCCACTCGACAGCATGGGGGGGGGTACCAAATTTTTCCTGAGAAAAAATGTCCCATTAGTTGCTATGAGTACATAGGCAATTACTTTTCAAACAAGAAGTCCTGGTTTAATGTGCAGAAAAAGGATAAACCTTGCTAGGGAAAGCACTCTTCGGGGGATAGCAGTCCACCTGATTTGATACATGCTTGGTAACCGAATACCGTTCTGAACAAATTTCTACGTTCCCTTAGAGTGAGGGTTATTAGAGGTTGCGTGCTCCGTTCTATCTTAGAGGTGCCCAATAAAAGTCCTGACAGTTGTGCGAAATCTTCCCTCGGTTTGGTACCGAGGTTGAGTTTATGTGTTTTCCTTCAGTTTGGTACTGAGGTTGTGTTTTCCTTCAGTTTGGTACTGTTGTGAATTATTCTCCCAAACTCTTATTTTCGAGAGCGGTGGTTGAGCCCTGCTGATTCAGAGATCCTTTTTTCTTTGGAGACGGACGGCGGGTGAGTTTCCTTCAGGTTTGGTACCGGAGGTTGTGTTTTCCTTCAGTTTGGTACTGTTGTGAATTATTCTCCCAAACTCTTATTTTCAAGAGCGGTGGTTGAGCCCTGCTGATTCAGAGATTCTTTTTTACATTTCTGGAGACGGACGGCGGGTGAATTTCCCGCGGTTTGGTACCGCGGTTGAGTTTGTTGAGTTAGACACGGCTGTGCTATTCCTGCCTGATCAGCAGATGAGCAGACTGTCAGTACCACGGGCGATAATCTAAGACTCCGCAAAGGCGGAAGTAAAAAGGAGCGTACCTCTTAGTAATCAGATGATACCAGTAAAAAGCAATTAATTAACACTAAAAGGTTGCCAAGCATGGGGGGGCAATAAGAGCTCATTGACCCCGAGAGACGAGGTGGACTGGCTATCGCCATTGGTGGGTTAGATGAGACCTATATTCCACTTAGACACTGCAGCAAAACCTTGTGAATGCATGGACGTGAAAATTGAGGCATGAACGTGTGCGGTGCATGAATGACTGAATGATGACACGTTACGTATGCCTGAGAGAACCGCGTTGTGAGTGCGAATGTGCCGTGGACGTGTCATTGAGTGATTGACCGATGAATGGCTGTTTGACTACACATGTTCCTCTGTTTCACCTTCTTTTCCTCCTGGGTTTTGATGCACTTGATCTTCTCCCTGTTTTTGCCAATTATGTAGTGGGGTGTTCAGAAAACACTGCTGCTTGTTAAAAGAACTATGGTTTTAGGCCTTGGGCCTTCTAAAAAGTTTACCAGGTTTTAAAGGGTTTTTTTCTGGGTGTTTAAAAACACCAAACGACATTTTTTATATATGATACCACTTTCAGTGGAATGACTGGTTTTGACCTTGACTGACCTTACTGTTCATGTTCAGTGTCCATGTTTTTTTGTTGTTATGTGTATACTCGTTGTGGTGTGCACTTGTCTATGTCTTCGTCTTAGTTGTTGTTATTATGTAGCTTTTTCCAAAATACAGGTCGCTGTAAGGAGACGAATCAGATCCAACTAAAGAAGAGAGATATTTTAAATTATCCAGTTAAGTCTTAATGGTTTCCTCTCTTTCTGTTTCTGAGTGTTTCCTAACAGAATGCCACCGCCTTTTCGACTCCGATCCTGTCTCCTCCAGCCGCCATGCCTGGTCACTGCTTCTTATGATGAAGGATGAGAATTAAAGGGAAGTATTGTCCATAACTGTAACTGGGAAGCAAAGGGGAAATAGATTGAAATAGACACGTGACAATATGACATATTGTGGATGTTCTAACATAATATCTATTCCAGAGACTACAGAGACTTCCAATCCAACTGCAAAAGTGGGGACAGATCTTCAAATTTCCAAAAGGAGCGTACAGTTGACCCTGGCTTTGACCTTTATGGCTGAGGAGAAGGAGGTCGAGGAGGTTGGAGGGCACAAAGGCAGGCGGACACAAGAGAGAGGAAAACGGAGACACATCCAAAATGATCAGATAAGTGATTTTCCAATGATATTTATCATATGGTTTTAAGAATCCAAATGTATTCTTATGTAAAAAAAGGGAAGGGAGGGGCCAACGTCCCTCTGATTTTTGATTTATATTTTATCATAGGAAAATAATATACCCCAAAACCCTCCAACCATTTTCTTCTTGTTCCAACAGCACTTAGCGTGCAAGACCATAAAACACCTTCACTGGGTTTAGACACGTTTAAGGGAAAAATTAAGTGTTCTCAACATTGGGTTGGTGGCCCAATCTGGGTCGCCTGAGATTTAAAAAAGGGTCCTCCTGAAATTCTTGATAATTGATTGAAATAAGAGATAGTTTAAAGTTAAGTAACTTCCAAGCATTTAAGGAAGCTCTCCAAACCGTGCTGGGGCTCGTCACCCCTACGAATGGGATAAATACAGAGAGCAAAAGACAATATGATTGTTCGACTCAACTTAACTTTAATTCTGTCTAACCTTAAAGGGCCAATAATCTCGCTGAACTCTGGTTCAGACACAGAATAGGAGACACTTTTGCCACCAATTGACCTTCAAAATTAAGTAAATTACATCTCAAATAATAATTATGCTCTATAAAAGAATTAGGCTATGTGAATAGGTGTGGAGTGTTAACATTATTCAGAATAAATAAAGGATAGAATAAGATTTCTCCTTCACAAATAAGAGATAGCAACGAAAAATGAAACAAACAATTTAAATAAATAAATAACATTATTTATTTATTTGGTTAAACTCATTTAGCTTTCTCACATCTCCATGTCTCCCAATTGATAATCACTGCAACTCCAGCTATGCTTCTTCTTACTCCAGGAAAAGAAAATCGAATTAATACTTCCTGCTTTTCTTTCAGCCTCATATTTTCCCACTCGCGTGCGAATGGGCTACAGAGCTAGCATGGCTAAAAGCTCACTAACCCACACCTAACCATTGTGTGATTGTGCAGCAGCCATACTAACTATTCATTTAGTTAGTTAACTAAACCTAACACCCCTAAACTTTTATTCTATTCTATTCTATTCTATTCTATTCTATTTTATTTTATTTTATTTTATTTTATTTTATTTTATTTCATTTCGTTTTATTTTATTTTATTTTATTTTGTTTTATTTTATTTTGGGTGAGTGTTTTTCCCCCCCACCCCCTTTTTCTTCTGTCCAGGTACCAGCTAAAGCCTACCAGGTACCAGGTACCAGCTAAAGCCTCAGTAGTGGGATCGCGCATGTGTTCAGGTACCAGCCAATCCCAAGAGTTCTGTTTCGGTGTTTTTCCCCCTCTTCTGTTCAGGTACCTTCCGATCCCAAGAGAGGTTGCCAGGTGTGTGTGGAGACTACCCTTCCTCAGACAACAACCAATCATCTACAACGCCGACCGGAAACGAACGACCCACACGGCAGTGAAGGTCGCGGAGCAGGCAACATGGATCCAAGATGATTGCCGACACCAGCTGATGCTGAGACGAAGGCTGACCGAACAATGAAGGGGGAACCGACAAGGCCACTGAGACACACACACACAAGAAAACTCTCTAGAACAAGGGCCTAGCTTTGTTTATAAGCCACACCAAATGCTCATAGCTAGGTTGAGGGACAACAACCTCACACCTAGCTGCAGGAATACAGTCATAAACCCTTCTGCTACGATTGAGGAAAATACTCAAGGTTCTTCACTCATGATGCTATTGGTTACCCCAGTTACCACTGAACTCAGCCGATGAAGACGAGTGACGTCCTTGATGCAAATGATGATTTTTGCTTATCTAGATGCAATAAAGGATGATTTTTGATGATTCATGCCATTAATAATAATGATGAAGAAGTTTATTTCCACATTTTTCTTGATATATCTGTGCCTCACAAAAGAAGAATATATCCAATGTATGACAATAACGATGCTAATGGTTAACCCTGACAGACAGCAAAGGTGGAATATAATAATTTTGTTTCTTGATTTGGTCGTTGAGGCGACCAAAAGTGGGGAATGTCATGGCAAATTTTATATTCATCATCATATCCTCAAATGTATGTTCATGTGTACAATTTGTCATGTTTTAATACATGACGACTCCATTAATCTTTACACTTTTGAACAGCTGAATCATGATTAAACAGTACAGATCGTATTATTCTCAGTGCAGCACAGTCTCTGCCAAGGCTCACATGCAGACACACACTGACGCACACAGTTATCAAGACAGATAAAGACTGGAGCCAAACCTTCTCATAACATCTTCATCATCCTCAAATCTTTCCACTATGGGCATCTGACTCCCTCCCTTTTGTCTCTCACTGTTGGGACCTATTCTTATCTGTATAAAAAGCTTAAGCTTTGAAACTGTTGGAGCGGGGCGCGGCACTTCCTTCGGGCGTCCACTTGGACGGACGCTAATTTTGTTTCACTTTGTTCCATCTTGTACCTTTTTACTTAGCCTTAGAATAAACCTTTTTTATAAAACCATCAATGCTTCTCCTGGATTCCATTATTCAACCAGAGCAATGAATCATGTCTCAAATGAGGTCAACCGTAAATTCTGCCGTAACACCGCCAAAACAAACGATGGAACCACACGACCGCCAGGTCTGACCGATTTGCACGAAAATCGCCACGTGTAGTCTTCGCCTTAGAATGAGCAAAAAGTTACATTGTGACCCCGCCCAAAACCAAACAGGAAGTCAGCCATCTTGGGTCAAACGTCAAAAATGGCGTTTCGCCCTCGAAACGCATCTGCGCGAACTAGTCTGAGGGGATTCATCCGATTCGCTTAAAACTTGGCAACACCACATAGGACCCATTGAAGATGAAAAGTTATCAAAAGAATTTTCGTATCTGTCACGGTTTGGTCGTGGCGCCGCCACAAAAATGCAATGCTAATTTTCGTTAGCACGCAAAAAATTCCAAATCTCCATAACTCTGACACACAAACTTCGATCAGCTTCAAATTTCACACAAAGGACATGTGCCCAAGCTTGGTCATGACTGCTTTGAAACATTTCCCATCATGCCTTGTGTTTTCGACCGGTGTCATTTAAGGTCATGTACACGGTTAGCATTTACAGGACGCCGTTCTAGGAAAAAGCTTATAACTCTAGAATGCAAAGTTCAAACTGCTTCATATTTGATACACATGATGACCGTACAGCCATAAACAAAACTCGAAAACCAATTTACCCATAATGCCTTGCGTTCTCAGAGGGCGCCGCTTCTGTGGTCATCCAACACGAGCAGCTGTAGCGGACAGACGATATGTCGTGTTGACTTCAAAACACTGTAGGATGAATCTTATTAGATGGAAGCACATTTCTATGGTAAAAAGAGCAAGCTGTGAAAAGTGGGAGGGGCCTATCATGACACAGGAAAATCCCTCGCCATAACTACGCCGTTATACGAAAACGCTTGCAACTCCAGAATGCAAACTTCAAACTGCTTCATATTTGATACACAGGATGATTGTCCATCCATAAACAATGCTCGATGACCAAATTACCCATCATGGCCAGTGGGAGGGGCCTATAATGACACATGAAAATCCCTCGCCATAACTACGCCGTTATACGAAAACGCTTATAACTCTAGAGTGCAAAGTTCAAACTGCTTCATATTTGATACACACGATCACTGTCCAGAGCTAAACAACAAACGATAACCAATTTACCCACAATGCCTTGCGTTCTCAGAGGGCGCCGCTTCTGTGGTCGTCCTACACGAGCAGCTGTAGCGGACAGACGATATGTCATGTTGACTTCAAAACACTGTAGGATGAACCTACACAGAGGGGAGCAAATTGCTATGGAAGAAAAAAAAGGCTGTGATCAGTGGGAGGGGCCTATAATGACACGGGAGAATCCTTCGCCATCAGCACGCTATAATAGGAAAATGCTTATAACGCTTCAATGCAAAGTTTAAACTGCTTCATATTTGATACACACGATGATTGTCCATCCATGAACAACGCTCGATGACCAAATTACCCATCATGGCCAGTGGGAGGGGCCTATAATGACACACGAAAATCCCTCGCCATAACTACGCCGTTATAAGAAAACGCTTATAACTCTAGAATGCAAAGTTCAAACTGCTTCATATATGATACACACGATGATTGTCCATCCATGAACAACGCTCGATGACCAAATTACCCATCATGGCCAGTGGGAGGGGCCTATAATGACACATGAAAATCCCTCGCCATAACTATGCCGTTATACGAAAACGCTTATAACTCTAGATTGCAAAGATCAAACTGCTTCATATTTGATACACACGATGATTGTCCATCCATGAACAACGCTCGATGACCAAATTACCCATCATGGCCAGTGGGAGGGGCCTATAATGACACATGAAAATCCCTCGCCATAACTATGCCGTTATACAAAAACGCTTATAACTCTAGATTGCAAAGATCAAACTGCTTCATATTTGATACACACGATCACTGTCCAGAGCTAAACAACAAACAATAACCAATTTACCCACAATGCCTTGCGTTCTCAGAGGGCGCCGCTTCTTGGGCCGTCCTACGCCAGCAGCTCTAGCGGCAAGACGACATGTCGTGTTGACTTCAAAACACTGTAGGATGAATCTTATTTGATGGAAGCACATTGCTATGGCAAATAGAGCAGGCTGTGAAAAGTGGGAGGGGCCTATCATGACACAGGAAAATCCTTCGCCATCAGCACGCTGTAATAGGAAAAAGCTTATAACTCCAGAATGCTAAATTCAAACTGCTTCATATTTGATACACATGCCGACTGTCCAGTCATAAACAAAACTCCATAGCCAATTTACCCATAATGCCTTGCGTTCTCAGAGGGCGCCGCTTCTGTGGTCGTCCTACACGAGCAGGTGTAGCGGACAGACGATATGTCGTGTTGACTTGAAAACACTGTAGGATGAATCTTATTAGATGGAAGCACATTGCTATTGCAAATAGAGCAGGCTGTGAAAAGTGGGAGGGGCCTATCATGACAGGAAAATCTTTCGCCATTTCTTGGTAAATGCAATATCTCAGTTGTTTTTACACCAATTTACACCAAATTTGCTCAGGCCAATTCCCAAAACAGTGGTATACGTGACCGTGGGTTACCGCCCCCGGCCGCTTCATCGGAACCTATGACGCCGCTCGCGGCTTTAATTTTTTATTTTTTTTTAATTTACATTTTGACAAACCTTTTATTTAATACAGATGCCTTTATGGAAAATAAATTAGATTCCAATTGTGAAAGATTTCATTTTGTTTTCCTTTTTATGGTTTCTACATGAGATGTTTACTGTATGTAAGAGAACCAACAATAACTGTGGGGGTGAAAGTAACTAGTAACTTTGACTTTGAATACTATTTAATTGAGCTACTTTCTACTTGTACTTGAGTATTTTATGTATGATTTACTTGTACTTGTACTTGAGGATATATTAGTACTTTTTACACCTCTGTGATTTATACAATGAAGCGACTTATATGTAAGTTTTTGGCCAACAGCGCCCCCTGGTGAATAAAATGTTCATTAGTTTTCTATTGTTGTATAAGACGCTCTCTCATTGGTAGTAATTATGCCTGTAGTAACAGTCTATACATACAGTATATCCACTATGAGGAGTAAAATGTGTGTGTTTGCATTATTTAATTTAATATATTTGATCTTCCTATGATAATATGACACACATTTAATCACAAAAGGCAACTTCGATCAGATCAATGTTGACAGGTTGGCATGGCAACTCAGGCTAAAATGGAAGCTCAATGTTGACAGGTTGTCATGGCAACTCAGGTGATGTATGTCTCTTGAAGATGACAGCTAGGATAAAAGCTGCAGAATCTACATCATTTAACAGAATCTCCTCCTGCACCGTCAGAAACGACTAAAGTAGCTTTAATAATATAGATTAACGTTGACCAACGGTTGTCATCAGTGAGCAACGTTTGAGACCAAGGTGAGTTTCTAATAATAATGTCAACTTTAATGACTAATTTAGTGATTTCCCACAATCCAGTGAGTAAATACTGCTTGTTTTAATCTAAATGTCTTTACATATTAAGTCATAATCTTGTGTAAATGAGCTGATATTGTAAAGATCTTTGGAATGACTCAAGCTCCTCCCACTGCTGGTGCAAACTCTATTATTGGTTATAAGATCTTCTTCGTTCTAAGCATTTGGCGGATTAGGGGCTAGATTTCCAGTGCATTATATCAATTCTGGACTGGTGTGGGACAACATATATGTTTGGGACGATGCACCAATACAAAACATTTACGTTGACATATTTTTTGTGTCAAATGGGCGGGGCAATATGGCCTTTTTTAAATGTCTGAATATTTTCAAGCTATATGATGGTATACGATATACATCTCAATATTTTGCCCTTGCCTTGAGATGATGCTTTGATGTATAAAACCAGAATGACAATATTCAATATATATTGTTGTTTTCTCTGTGATGTAATTGGGGTTTCCCCTATTATAGCATAGTGCACCCTCGGATCTGGGTTGGTTGCGTTTGAATATGCGATCGGAGTATCAAATGATTTGGTCTTGTACTTTCCTGGTGTGCCTAAGGCATAAAGCGGCGGTGCAGAAGGTAAATATATGTGACAGAGAATAATTACAATGACTAGGGCCATGTCTGGTGTAAACCACATGTATATTAGAGGTTGGATAGGGCCTTTGTAGTGGATTCCAGTCCTAGTTTGTAATTTACGATGTCCTTGAGGTGGTAGATGTTATTGAATGCGACGACTGGTTGGCAAATTAGGAATACCATATCTCGGCTTGTAGGGTTTATTCAGCTTGCAGTTGACGGCTCGTCTGTTGGTTTTGTTGTTCTGTATAGCTTAATTTGGTCTCTGTGGACCCACTTGAGCTTTGTTTGGTCTTTGTGTTGGGAATCTTTATTTGGTACACCACTGAAGACAGTTTATCGGTGACGAGGTAGGGTCCGGTCGATTTGGTAAGAAATTTCTTATCTACTTTGGTTGCATGATAAGCGTTTTTGCCGGCGGGCAGAGCAAAACTGTAATATTAGACTCTACCTCCCACCTGTAGTTCGTCATAGGCATGTGCCAGTATCACCCCCTTTTGGTTTTGCGGGACGATAAATGCATGCATTTGTGAGTCAGCAGAAACATGGACCAAGATGCCATTGACTATCCGTAACAAGTGACGGACAGCAAACAGATGGTCGAGGTTAAGTGTGGAGGCAAAGTCAGAGGAGGAGAGATTGTCTAGTGTATTGTCCCCCATGAGGCGAATCATCAAGGAGATCACGGGGTCTTGGCCTTGTAACATCATCAGGTCTGGTTTTGCATGCGTAAGCAACCACTGGTCTGTTTGTGTATCTGGTACAGACCGGCACTGAGGCAGTGTGCTGAAAAGCCCAGATGGAATTCCTTGTTGTGGTCAGGATATGCGAGGCACGGAGCCTTCATTAGCATATCGATTAAAGTCTGCATAGCGTGTTGTTGGGGCTCACCCCAAGTGAAAGGGACCTCCTTCTTTAGGAATGTGTAAAGAGGTTTTGCTAAATTGGCGTAATTGTCAATGAATTGCCTGGAGTAGCTACAGATACCAAGGAAGTTTCTTAAACCTGAGACATGCTGGGGAACCTTGAAGTTCTGAAGACCCTGAATGTGTTGTGCCTGTGGTTCCACACCCTTACCGACTAGGAGACCGACATAGTTCACTGTTGTGCGGGAACATTGACACATGGACAGTGAGATTTTGGCACTGGCGCAGGTCAGTATATGGTCAATTTCACTCCTGTGGTTTGCAAATGTTGTGTTTTTCATTAATATGTCATCAACAAATATATGAGGGTGCCATGAGACTTTCAACATGGCTGCTGTTTGGTTCAAAGTTGTGCGACATCGGATTTGTCTCGACTACATTGATACCGTTCCTAAATTATTTCATAAAATGGTCCTGAGAGCAGAGCCAGCGGAGTCACGTGCGCGCTAGAGCCAATCACTGGAGAGCTCATGACATCATCACTGTGGAGTTAGAACTGATGACATCATCACTGTGGATGAGCTTTTTCTGTTTTTGATCACCGTCTTGCATCCAACACTGCACTATGTAGAGCACTTAGAGGTTCGCTTCAATTCTGTGCATCTAAACTGAACCAGACTGACTCTGTTCCGCCCATCTGTAAGATACACTCTCTCAAAGTAACTTTTGTGTGTGTGTGTGTGTTAGCGGCATATAATATATACATCGGAAACTATAACAGAATGTCTCACTGCATGTAAAGCTACATATTATTATTATTATTATTATTACGTATTATGACAGGCCCATATTTCACTGGCCTCAAATCAACAGGAACAAGTATTTATTAATTTTAATGTGACACATTTAACATGTGATCATTACTTTGTTTTATTCCAAGATATAAATTGTAAATTGAGGAAACATTGGAATTGAGCTGCTGAAAGGAAGTGACGGATTGCTGCTCTGCTGCTTTTTATGGGAACACCTTTAAACACTGAAGGGCTTAATTATGGGACATCTAACGTCAAAGGTAAGTTACGATTTTCTAACTGGTTTCTGCATTTAGCTCATTTTGTTAACATTTAAAACAGGGATTCACATCCAACAACATGTTATATATAATTGTACACAATATGTTTCAAGGCTGTAGCTATTGAATATTTTTGTAATCCAGTATTCCACTGAAAATTCCATAGATTAACATATTTTTTTAGTTAAAGAGAAATTATATTTATACATGAGAAACTAACATATTTGATGTAGGAATGGATGAACCATTTGTTTCCTTTTTTAGACAATCAACACTTTTGCTTTGTAGCAAACGGCAATTGTATCTCAGGAAATGTGACTAGTTAATATAAAAATGAATAAAACCAACAGAATAACATAACTTTCTACTTCTGCCAAGTCCAAACATCTTCTCAGATATCTACAACTACATAGATATCTTTATTTGAGGAACATTGAAGATAACTTGAACTAAAGTTTAGACTTGGTAACGTGACGTTTTCCATATCGTTAACTTTCATTCTACGGAGTCCAAATGAGGTTTGATATAAATGTAATGTTCATTTTGAAAAAAAAAAAAACAGGATTGAAGTGCAAATATATCTAACCAGTTTCTAGGTTAGAGATTAAATGTGTAAACAGTTTGCCATTGGTTTCCATCATCTACCACCCACCACTAAAAGTCATGTGATGTGTGATATAATCTAAGAAAGGTCTCTACTGCTCATGGGGAACGTATTTTTTTTTTAATATAAATTAGCAGTGAATGGATTAAAAAATAACCAATCAATTGCAAATCTGACTAAATAATCACGATTAATCACAATTTGTGAATTTCAGTCACAAGTTGCAAAGAAATTACGTGTATTTATAAGTTACAAGTAAAGTAATTTAATTTGTTCCCAAACAAAATCACTGTTAAATGTAGTGTGTGGTCCATGCAGACTTTAAAGGTTTGTGCTGTTAAACTTCAGTCTGTTATTAAACAATAAATTGGTTATTTTAAAGAAAAAAGATTGTACATTAAAATAAAATGCGCAAAAAACCTAACCTATAATATAGAAAAATTCCAGTGTCAATACGAGAGAACTTTAGAACTAATTTGAACCTTAAACATTCAAACTATTGCACTTTTACATTCAGCTGCTGAGGCACAGCCGACTGTCCACATTACTACAGGATGACTGAATCAATGCTAAATACTAGAGGTGATCTCAGTGAGATGGACTCAGAAACATTAGTAAAGGAACGTTCCACAACAATGAGAGTGTCCTGTTAATGTGCTGCTTGTCTCTGTCCCTCAGTTTGTGGACATGTCTCCTGCCTGCAGTGGGACGTCTGAACATCACTTCCTGTGCTCCATCTGTCTGGAGGTGCTCACTGATCCAGTCACCACACCATGTGGACACAACTTCTGCAAAACATGCATCAGTACACACTGGGACACCAGTACCACCAGCAGGTGTCCCGTGTGTAATCAGGTGTTCAGCACTAAACCTCAGCTGAAGGTCAATATTATGATGCATGAGATGGTTTCTCAGTTCAGACGTGAATCTGAGAAGAAAGCAGCAGCACCAGGAGAAGTTCTCTGTGACGTCTGCACTGGAACCAAAGTGAAGGCCCTGAAGTCCTGCCTGGACTGTGTGTTCTCCTACTGTGAGACTCATCTGGAGCCTCATCTGACAGCATCAGGCCTGAGAAGACATCAGCTGGTGGAGCCTGTGGAGAACCTGGAAACCAGGATGTGTCCAAAGCACAGCAAACCTCTGGAGCTGTTCTGTCAGAGCGATCAGACACGTGTCTGCTTGATGTGTTCTGTTTTGGAGCACAAGAGTCACCAGTTAGTCCCTCTGGGAGAAGATCTGTTTGAAGACAAGAAAGTTTATCTTCAGCAGATGATCCAAAAGAGACGAGAGAAGCTGGAGGAGATCAGAGAGTCAGTGAGATTCAGGAAGGAAGCAGCAGACAGAGGGAAAGCTGAAGGTGTGGAGATGTTCACTGCTCTGATGGAGCTTGTTCGAAGAGGCCTGAAGGAGCTGATGAAGACAATGGAGGAGCAACAGGAAGCAGAAGAGAGAGAGGCTGAAGGTTTGATCAAAGAGCTGGAGGAGGAAATCTTTGAGCTGATGAAGAGAAGCTCTGAGGTGGAGCAGCTCTCCCACTCTGAAGACCACCTCCTCCAACACTTCTGCTCCCTGAAAGCTCCTCCAGCCACCAAGGACTGGACAGAGGTCATGGTCCATCCATCATCATATGAAGGAACTGTGCTGAGAGCTGTGGCTCAGCTGGAGGATACACTCAGTGACGAGATGATGAAGATGAAGATGTTTGAGATGAAGAGGCTGCAGCAGTTTGCAGTAGATGTGACTCTTGATCCTCTTACAGCTCATCCTAACCTCGTCCTGTCTGATGATGGAAAACAAGTTTACTGCAGTGATGTGAAGAAGAAACTTCCAGACAACAAAGAGAGATTTTCTCCTTGTGCCTGTGTTTTAGGGAAACAGAATTTCAGTTCAGGTAGATTTTACTTTGAGGTTCAGGTTAAAGGAAAAACTAACTGGTATTTAGGAGTGGTTAAAGAATCCATCAACAGGAAGGGAAAGATCACTAAGACTCTTAAGAATGGTTACTGGACTGTGGCACTCAGAGATGGAAATGTGTATGCAGCATGTGAAGATCTTCCAGTCATTCTTTATCTGAAGTGTGTTCCTGAGAAGGTGGGTGTGTTTGTGGACTATGAGGAGGGTGTGGTCTCCTTTTATGATGTAGATGCTGCAGCTCTGATCTACTCCTTCACTCACTGCTGCTTCACTCATAAACTACACCCATACTTTAGTCCTGGTTTAAACCATGGTGGTAAAAACTCAGCACCTCTGATCATCTGTCCTGTCAATCAAAGTGAATGATCAGTGTCATGATGAAGTCTCACCAACAATAGATTCAATGGTTCTCTGCAACCATTCACTTCTCCAGGTTGGTTACACACTCCATCCAACCTAACATGTATGTTTCTCAACAGTGGGAGGAAACATTTTATTAAAGAAGTTTCACATTTGGTGTTTGGATTGTGATGAAATAAAAGTGGATTTAAAAAATATTTTACAAAATGATTCATTGTACAAACGTGTTACATGTTTTATGATCAGTTAAAAGGTGTTAGTGGTTAGTAAAATAGGAACATGATGATGTTTTTCTATGAAATGTAATAAAAATAAAATGCTCAGGTTATCTAAGGAGTTTTTGTCAGTCCATCTAAGTTTAATTTGTAATTGTGTTGAGTATAACTGTGGTACATTTTATTTTTAAGTGTTGTATGTGGGTATAAATGTTGATATATAAAACTATGTACACTTTTCCTTTTCTTTTGTTTTTTGTCATATTACTTTTGAAACCTACATGTAAAAGAGGGTGATTGAACGTCGAAGAAGTATTCTCTGTTTATCCAGGTTTACTTAATTTTAATTGAATTTAACTGTTTTTTTTTTTGTTTTTTTTTTTTAATTTCTGTTTGAGTTTTATTTCAAGAAAAAAGCACTTGTAAAGATCACAGGCATCTATACACTTTATTATTGTATCTGTCAAAGTGTGTTGTATGCCACCCTTTGTAAACTTTGTGTAATTGTTCAAACAAAAACACAGAAAAATAAAGAAATAACCAAAAAAAATGTGGTGAAAATAAAGCATTTGCATGAATTAAGAAGAATAAAGTGTTGAATGTTCAAACTTTAAAATGTACTTTTTAAGTCACTACGACTCTTCCTTATTATGTTACCCTTTAATTAAAGAGAAACCGTGAAGTTTTGGTGTTTAAGAAGTGTTTATCTCACTGGTAGCCCTTTGGATTATTCACTAGTTTTAAAGTAGCTCCATGTTTCACAAAGGTTGGTGACTTGTTCTTTAGATCAATGGTTTTCAACCGTTTCAGGCCGCGACCCCACAGAAATGGGTTTAAAGTAGCAAACTAGAGCGGGCAAAAACTGACATAAAGTGCTAAAAATGGTTAAAACTGTCAATATTGGAACAATTAGTTGAAACTGGCTAATAATGGGAATGACAAATGGTGAATGTGGTTAAATTGGCAAAAAAAAATTCAGCATGGAATATGATGAAAATAGGTTAAAAGTGACAATAATGGGTCAACATTTGTGACATTAGGTGGAAAAGTGGTGGAAAGGGTTTATAAGTGCAAAAGTAGAAACACGTGTGCAGAAAAGGCATTTAAATAAGATTGGAAGTGTCAGAAATGGGAGTAATATAGTAAAACTGCTTTAAAAGGAGCAAAAATATGGCAAGAAAAAGGGATGAAAGCATGTTAAAATATGGCAAGTTTGGTTTAGTTGCAGATAAAGGTAAAGTATGAGCAAAAAACAGGGTCCTTGCCCCAAGGTTGAGAACTCCTGCTTTAGATGCTGGTTCCAGGCTGCTGTGGTGTGTGCAGTCTCCTCTGTGGCCACTAGGTGTCAGCCTCCCTCTGCTAACAGCCTGACTCTTTGGATGGAGGTAAAAACCTATGTTTGGCTACAAAAAGTCTACAAACCAGTGACAATAAGCTGTTTCCTCATCAGAATCCCAGTTGTGAGGGAAGAAGAGGAAGTTTGTGTCGAGTTAAAACTTAATGACGCTCCGGTGAGTGAAGGGTCTGGATATCATTGGATAATCCCAAATTCATCTGTAAACCAAAATTAAATAACCATTTTTCTTCCTCTCCTTTTCAAACAAAAAACAAGAAAAAAGTTTTACCGTTTAAATCAAAAAACCATAAAACAAATCCAAATTGGCCCGTTTTTCGATTGTCCCGTGTCCTTCTCTCCTTTTCCCTTTTACAATTGAATATTGAAAAACAGCAGTTTCACAATCAGAATCAGAATCAGAATCAACTTTATTGACCAAAAGTGTATGAATATACACGAGGAATTTGTCTTGGTGACCTGTGCTCTCTCAGATAGTGTAACATTAAATAATAACAATCAACTAGAATAAAGAAAAATAAATAAAAAAAGAAGTCTAAACATAAATATAAATATACAAGTATAAGAGTAGTTAGACTAATATGTGCAAACTAAATAAAATAACAAGATAATAATAATAATAATAATAATAATAATAATAATAATAATAACAAAATAAAATAAAAATACAATAATAAAAATAAGATAATAGTGCAGTAGTGCATTGATGAGTAGTGCAGGTGAACATTTAAATGAAAATATTATGTCCATGAACATTCACATTTAGTTCCAGGTTATTTCACAGTAACAGAAACAGGGCTGACACTCTATGACTGTTTAGCGTTGATCACAGTGACAGCCTGGGGGAAGAAACTGTTTTTATGGCGGGTAGTTTTGGCGTACGGTGATCTGTAGCGTCTGCCGGAGGGGAGGAGTTTAAACAGATTGTGTGCAGGGTGTGAGGGATCTGCAGTGATGTTACCTGCCCGTTTCCTGACCCTGGACAGGTATAAGTCTTGGATGGAGGGCAGATCGACACCAATGATCTTTTCTGCAGTCCTGATTATCCTTTGTAGTCTGTGTCTGTCTAGTTTGGTTGTAGATCCAAACCAGACAGTGATGGAGGTGCACAGAACAGACTGAATGATGGAGGTGTAGAACATGATCAGCAGCTCCTGGGGCAGGTTGAACTTCCTCAGCTGATACAGGAAGTACATCCTCTGCTGTGCCTTTTTCCTGGTTGTGTCTATGTGGGAGGTCCACTTCAGGTCCTGTGAGATTGTGGATCCCAGGAACCTGAAGGAGTCCACGGTAGCCACTTTGCTATTCAGAATGGTAAGGGGGGTGATCTTAAGATCCTTCGCTGATGTTACCTTTTTCTAGCCACAGATGCAGCTCTGTAGCTTGTGTCCTGCCAGTGTTGCTACTCCGTCAACTCCCGTGCTGAACATTTTATTCGTTGTCGTTTCCGTTCCAGGGTCTGTTACCGTGTTGTCCACCAATGAGTCATCTTCCACCTCCGCTCTCGCAGACTCAGGGGGTATTCTTCCTTTAAGACTTTTCGTAGCCATGAATGGGTTGACCCACATCACTGTGTAGTGAGAGGCTCCTGCTGACATGGGTAGCTAGCCCGTGTCAGCCCCTTATATCTAAAAGTTAAATCTAAGTCTAAATGTTAAATCTAAATGTTAAATGTTAAAGGGGACATATCATGGTTTTAAATCCTTCCTTTTTACATATAAATCATACAGTTGTGGTCTACATAAAGCGGAACTGCAATGCTTGGGTCTGAATTCCTCATTATTATAGCTCCACAGGTCCCTTTTCTACCACTTTTCTGATGTTCTTCTGAGAGCAACTCGTTTTGGTGCGGTCTCTTTAAATGCAAATGAGACACTTCATACCCCGCCCCCTCTCCAGGTTGCAGAGGTGACACTCGATTCAACTCCACCCTGTTCGGCTATTTTTGTAGTTTGATAGAAGAGATACGGTAATGTAGCAGCGCAGAAAAGGTTTATTTACAAAATGTCAACAACAGAAGTCTTGTCCATCCAGCCTTACATGTTCCAGCCAGAGTCTGACCCAGCGGAGCGAGATGAAAATGAAGATGATGAACCTGCAGAACACTAACAAGTGAGCTAACATAAGCACCGAGCTAACACTAGTGCCAAGCTAACGTCACGAAATGCATTTTAATACAGTCTTTTCGGAGACAAAAACGGCAAAATGAAATGACTAATGAAAACTTTAGACTTAAATTAAATCATGTAGGCCATATCATCAAGGATCTAAAACGAGCACACAGCGCTAACATATGAAGACGGTGCAACTGCTAATGCTAACAAAACAATGACAGGGACGTCTTATCACACTTTTTAGCATTATTTACAGCTAACCGAAGTGCTCTGTTCGTCGTCTCCAAAGATAGAAGGAATTGAACCCTCAATCAGTCTTTTGGCAAATCCTTCTTTATACTGGCGGAGGTTGCTGAAGCAGTCATCCTTGAAGTGCTTCGTGCACACGAAAATGACCTTACCCACAGATGTGGGTACATTTCCGTAAAAAATAAAACTCAACCAGGCACTTTGAAAAGGCTCTGATGCTGGGAGACGGTGTAATGAAGCGTGTGGGTTACTACATCCAACAACCAAACATTTTGACTTATTCTCTCGTAACTTCGGCATCCTTGGACTACAAAATAAAAGCGAGAAATAAAAATGGCGGATTGCTCGAAGTGTTGGGCCTGGAGTCGATGTCCTAATTTGGCAGTTCCGCTGCAAATACTGTGACGTTATTGTTCAAAAAACATAATAGAGAATAGAAAAATCTAAACAGATTGAAAAATATGACCAAAACAGAATATAAAGATATCAACGGAGCACCTGAAGAGACTAATTTGAACTTTTCTGTACTTCTAAACAATCTAAATATACAACAAAATGCATTTAAGATTTAGCATGATGTGTCCCCTTCAAAGTCACTTCCTGTCTTTTGAGGCCTTTGTCTGCGTGCTAATAGTCCCTCCTATCTCCTTTCCAATTTTCCTTAACCCTCGTAGATGACGTCACAGGGTTAAGGAAAGGTGTTAGGAGAGGAGTTAGGAAAAGGCCATCACGTTTGTTTTAACAATCAGACACACTTCCACTAGGTGACGTAATAATCTGACGGTGGTGAAGGTTAGTGACGTCTGTCGTGGTGAAAAAACTACACATTTCCTAAAATGGACTAAAAGCTCATTTCTAACACTTTCCACTGATATAATGTCATAAATCACAGGTTTGAATGTAAATCAAAGGAAAAGAGGTTACCATGGCTACGAGGAACTAAAGGTAAACTATATAATCTGATATTATGTGTACATATAATAATATATGGGTTTTAGATTATTTATTTAAAGTTGTTCATATTATTGCATTGGTAACTTACATGATCTCTGTTACTTGTCAGCGCTCAAGTGTGCGTGTCCCTTTAAATGTCACTGCAATATATAGTGGGTCAGCATTATCTCCTTTGGTAAAGGATGTATCAGTGTTTCCTTGGCTAAAGGAGGTTATAAAGGAAGCATTGAGCCTTTTTTCCTTAGCTTAAAGAGAACTCAGACGCTCTTTATCATGGCCACCACTTAAACACTTCCAGGGTTAAAACAGTTACATATACTATAACAATATTTTTAAATGTCTTACGGTCGTTTACATTGAAAATATCACAGCAGAATCTTAGATTTTTTTTTTTTTTTACAAGTGTAGGAAGTCACGTAGTCTCCTCATGCAGCATTGACCCGATCGTGTTTTCTCCTCCTTTGTTCTGAACTATTTATTTTTAATCTACAGAATGAACAATGAAGATAAACTTTTATTGACTTGACTTTTTTGGAATTAATCTGTGTTTCTTGGCTCAACAATCTCCTTAGTGAGGTCGTATCCATCATTCACCAAATACCTGTTAAATTCAGGAGTAATATCTGTTATTCTTTCACTACATCATTACTCTTTATTAAATGATTTGGATAATCTGTTTTTTTTTTTATCTATACACCAGTCCATGTTTTTTAATGTTACTCTTTTTCTGTTCTAATTTTTCATGTTAATATATAGAAAGTGTGTATTTGTTCAGTTGCCAAACGGACAACCCCACGTGCTATTCGTACGTTTACCAAAGTACTTAGGGTTAGGTTATAACCTTATATCACAACAATTCTTAGAATTAGGTTTAGTCTTAGTCATGTGACCTAAACTGGCCAATTAGGGGCGCTGCGTATGGATAGAATGTTGGTATATTGATACATCAACCGTACAGATATCCACCGCCTAATATATATCATATTATTTTAAACTTTTCATAATGTTTACTCATTGGTTTTTATATCATGTATGCTTATCTTCTGCTTCTTCAGGTTTATAAAGCTTTTATTCAGGACATTTATCTTAGTGCATACAGTCTCTAAGGCCTCAGTAATCCAAGGCTTGTTCTAAAGCTTCTGCTTCCTGCTCTTTGTTTAAAGGACAGTTTTTCTCATGTAGCATCACTAATGTGGACATAAAGACATCATAGACATTGTTTGGATGATCACATTGATAGATCTAAGCCCAGCTCTGGTTTGTAACTGGAAGCTGTTCACTGATATCACTTCTAAATAATCCTCCGTCTACTTTCCAATCAGCTGAATGTGTCCAAATGTTAATTGTAGCACGTATGCTGTGAGGAAAGGAAATAAAAGCTACTGGACCACATCTAGGCTCTCATGGAGTGGTGACTGAGTGTAATAAGCCAGAAATCAGAAATAATTAAATGAACAGCTGGAAAATTTGTACAAAAGAGAAAATAGACAAACATTAAACATATATAGGCACTTGAGTTTTAGAAGACACCTTTTAAACACCTTTTTATCTAATTTAAACTATATTGTTTAAAATAAAAGTAATATTTATTTAATTCCATTTTTTTCCAATTTAAGACCGGTCACTAATCTAAGTATCTTTTAGGGCCTAAATGTACTTTTTTTGCTTAGTTTATTTTTTAAACCTCAAATTTTAATTAATTCAGTTTACCCAAAAAAAATTCAGTTCAGAAGTTACATTCACTTTTCAACAAAAATAACATTTGAATTCACACAAAAGTAGTAATCAAGAATCCTTTCTGACATTTTTCGTTTACGAAGGTGATCCAATGATTTTAGCAGGTGTGTAGGTTCTACCCACTTCGTATTCCAGTTGGTAAATCCAGGGAATAAAGAATTCCAGATCCTACCGCACTTTGACGGTGAAACTGGACCACGTGTTTCCAACACAAGCAGTGCTGCTCCAGGGTTTGGCTCGCCTTGTGTCGTCCTCCATCCGAATCCAATCCAGGACTACGAGTCGGGGGACTTCCTCGTGTAGACAATAAACCTGGCCTACGACATAGGCCACAAACCAATATTGTCTTCAGTATAAAATAAAATAATTTAAGTCAGTACAAAAATAAACTCACTCCATAAAGATACAGAGGTTTCTATTCAAAACTAAATCACAAAATGGCGGCTGCTGTCTGCGCTAAGCCACTAAGATTCAGAATATCATGTCATACTTTAAACAAAATATACATTAATTACAAAATAAAGTGCATAAACAGTGTCAAATAACAGTACAGGAAACATACATTTTTTTTACTATTCCTGCAGCGCGAGGTGAAATCAGACACATGGTGAAAATTGTCTCCAATATAAAAGAAAACTCACCAAAACTCATATCAATAAGTTGGTAATCCTCTACAAATACCAATCCTCTGTTTGGAATTGAGCAAAGCTCGTTTTCCCAGCTTTTTGGTGTATTCACTGCAGTTTAGCTTAGCTTTTAGCTTCTCTGCTCAGCCTGCTGCTGCCTAGCATCCCTGCTGCGCTCTGACTGCTACGTCACGTGCTGAACCACGTGTATCAGAGGAAAGGCGGATCTTGCTAGGTGTGGCCTCTCTCTCTTTTTAAAACTTTATTGACACCATAACATTAACATTTGTATTTTCCTCTTAAATTGCAAGTCTAATAAACTATTTATGCTATTATCATTTATTTATTTTTGTATTATGCTTTTTAATAATTTTAATCAAATATTTAATGAATTTATGATTTTATTTATTAATTATTAATAATATTAAAAATGTGTATCATGTTTTCCTTATGTATCAATTTGTAACAGGGGTTACATAATGATGGATGTGTCAGTGTCTAATGTGACTCTGCTTGGCTTTAGAATGACTAAGAACAGGCCACAGCTGTACATTGGATGTATAACATCACAAGTCTTTATGTGTCTGTTTGGATTCATAATATTAATAATGAAGTCACTCCAAACACTTTGTATTTTATTGAATCATCAGAGTTATGAAACATGTCAGCTAATGTGTTCTTCAGTGTGTCAATGCACCACCCTGGTGTTCTGTATATACAACTTTATATTATATTCATTTCCACACTTAGACATGTGATTAACCTGGACACACCTCCACTCTGAGTCCACATACAGGGAGACTCCACCCCCTTTTAATCAGTGCTGTTCATTTGGAATAATTCATATCCTTCTAGAACCAAAACAGGAACTCTTTCACTGTCTCAGATGTTGATACACTGAATTTAAATAAAAAGCCTTATTAATGTAGAAACAATCTCAAACTAAAGAATTCTGCACTTGTTTGACTCATTTTATCAGAATTTGTTGGAAAGACATCATGACTGGATGTGAAAGCAGCGGTTACTCTAAAAGTCTATTTTTAAACTCCTTCAGCTTCACTAAACACTCAGTTTCCAGAGGAACCTTCACTTCCTGTTCTTAGATCCATCCAGTGGATGTTCTTCTCATGGGAACCATGTGTGTTTGATGGAGGATTATGTGCTATCCAATGAAAAGCTCTCCCTCTCTCTGACATGTTTCTCTGTTCAAAGAAATCCAGCACAGACAATAACACGTCTTTATTTAAAGGAACAAAGCTTCACTGGACATTTGATATCATTACATTTACATTGATTCAAACTTTATGTCAGAAGAAGATTTAAGAAGAACTTTAGGATTTATCATGGTTACATAGAACATTGTAAGTTCTAAAGAAAGGCTGGACAGGCTAAAGAACAGATTAAAGGACATTTCAGAGTTAGAATAAATCTATGAGCTGTAATCACAGAGTTGATAGAAATGTAAATATGGTGATAAAATGGGAGTGTTTGGACACTTTGGGCTCCCCTTCCCCTGATATTCATTCAGCACACTGCATGATCCATTCACAGGCTTTAGGCAGGGTTTCCCTGTCAGGAACCATTTCATCACATTCACTTCAACTGTAGAAAAACATACTTTATATAAAACACATCACATCTAAAATCAAGAAAATACTATTATGTGATGTATTAGATACTCATTTAAAACTCATTACAAATATGAATCCTTTATAAACACAGAGAAAAGAAACAGATTCAAAGGTACATGATGAAGATGGTCTGTATTAACACAGCATGTACAGTATATTCATCTACAAGTTAGGATCTGATTACATCTATTGGAATGTTAATAGTTTATAGACTAATGATTATTATGTACAGTATACAAACACATGGTCATCATAGACTGTTTTTATATAAAATGTGTGTTAAACTCAAGGCCTGGGGCCAAATCCTGCCCTTTAGAGCATCTAATTCAGCCTGCAGGAGAAAGTAAAAATGACAGAAAACACGAATTATTGTGTAAATTCTAAATTAATTAAGTGGTAGATATCACAACTCCTCTAAAAAACTAATACATTTAAGTTAAATCCACAATATTAGCAGAGCTCACAGTTTTCCCATGCTGACATCACATGATAGGAGTTATTTTTAAACTCAAATTGTTGCAGGAACTCTCAATTTTATAAAGTTATGCAATTTTTCCTAAATTATTCCACAACATTTTGGAAAATTAAAGCAAAGTCTCATAAACTACAGCTGGTTTTTCTATAATCTGCAGCCCTTTGGACCCCAAACTGGTCTGTATTTGAACCCTCAACTAAAAAGAGTTTGACAGCCCTGATATAGAATCTGTCATTAGTGTATAATAATAATAATAAAGTAAATCATTCTTCATATACATCATATATGAATACAGAAGCTATAGAATGTATATCCTGTATAGAAAGTGAACAAAGGGAAACTTCTTCCTTTCCAACTGATCATTGTATTGATCTTTTCTTTCAGACCACACCTTCAAAGATCAACAACTTCCTGAACTGTTGGTGTCCATTTTTCAGCTGACAGCAGGTTTATGTTGGAATCCTGTGCAGCCTGATCTCTGGGTTCTTCAGTCCAACACTGGAACCAGAAGGTGTCGTCACCATCCGTGTGTCGCTGGGATCTGAAGATGATTCCTGCTCCATGTCTCCATCCACACAGAGATGTGAGTGGAGAACAGATGAAGTGCTGAAGGTCTTCCCACACTCATCACATCTGAAAACATTCTTCTCATGAACTCGTTGGTGGAGATTAAGTTGAGATTTGTACTTGTAAGATTTTCCACATGTGTCACATTTATGAGGTCTTTCTGATGAGTGGCTGATTTGGTGATATTTTAACTGGTGATATGTTGTAAAAACGTTGTCACACTGGTCACAGGGACACACTTCATGTCCAGTGTGAGATCTCAGGTGTTCAGTGAGGGTTTTTTTGTGTTTATATATTTTCCCACAGTGGTCACAGTGATACAACACTGTTCTAGAGTGAATCTGCATGTGCAGCGTTAAATTTGATCTTTGTGTAAAAGTCTTTCCACACTGTTCACATCTGTGAGCTTTGATTCCACGGTGAATGAGAACATGTTTACTGAGGTTTCCAAATTGACTAAAAGTCTTTCCACATTCATCACATTCAAACTTTTTAACTCCAGTATGAACGACTTTGTGACTTACTAAGTTAAAACTCTGGGTAAAAGCTTTTCCACACTGGTCACAGTTAAATGGCTTTTCTCCAGAATGGATTCTTTGATGTCTAGTGAGGTCTGATTTAAAGCTAAAGGCCTTCCCACACTGGTCACATGTATGTTTAGCTTTAACTCCAGCTTGGCTCTGCTGTTGAACTCTTTGCTCTGAAGTTTTTCTCTTAGATTTGTTTCTTTGTTGTGGCTGAGCTTCATCGTCCTGAGAACGTTGAGGTGTCACTTTGTTCTGGCTTCCAGAGTCCTGTAGAACAGTTAGAGATTAAACACAGAGAAGGAACCAAACAAACATTTGTGAATCAGTTGTTAAACCTCCAGCCCTAAACCAGCTCAATGTGGAAAAATGGATATTGGCGCGTTAGCGCCCCCTACAGAGTGAAGATAATTTAATATGAGACAAATGTCCTATTGTAACACACTTTTCATAGGGCGTTTCACTGACAGGGCTCAAAGTTGGTGCAGATCATCTAGAGAAGTGGGACACCAAAAGAGATCCATGGATTTTTGTTAACTTTTACGGTGTTTGCAGGGCAGAGCCGTGAATCTTGGCATAATTTTTTTTTTCTTTTTTTTTTCTGAATACACATAATGGCTCCAAAAAACATACATTACAGAAAAATACACCAAACAAAATAAAATAGATTTGTGAGAAAAAAAAACACAACACATTTATCATGCACATCTCATAAAATTAAACAAGGGAAATCACACATGCTTTAAATAAATGATCTTTTTATGAATGTAGAAAGTGAGAAACTTCCTTTACTCCTTTGATCAATTAATTAATCTAAATCTAATTTTAAATCATATTTAATTTGCAGAATACCATACGAGATACTTGTTAAGCTTATTTTCTACAATGCTTGTCCAGCTTGAAAGAACATGGATGGAACACAAGTAAGACGTGAGATCAACTCAGCTTTTAAAAGTTTATTCAGTTTTGTTGTAGGTTTTGTAGCAGGTTGAAAACCTTAAAGAAAAGGATGAAAAAGAGAGAAAGGAAGAATGAGTTCTAATCAAATGTTTTTAAAAGAATGAACCACCTGAGCTTTTCCTATTTTAAACATTTTATTTATTAAATAAATTAATTTTCTGCTATTCAATAATTAATGTTTTTAAATCAACCTACAATGTTTAACTATTTCTATTTGTAAAATTAAATCATGTGCTTTGCTTTACAAATTTTATACATTTTAATTAAAGTCTAACTTTTTAACAATGTATTTTACCCATAAATTATTTATTAATTTTAGTATTTATGTAAACTTATTTATCTGAAACTCTTAACCAATATTTATTATTCTTAACATATCTGTGATTTTATTCTTCATTGTTTTAACCTAAATTACACTATGAAATCATATATATATATATATATATATATATATCAATTGGATTAAATAGTACCTTAATGTATTTTGACTAAGATGTCACTAAACAAACAAACTGGTAAAGCCAAACACTTTGGCTGTAGAGTTAACTTACATTTGGGTCAAAATACATATAAACATGGAATCAGCCTGTGTACTTTAACATGACCTATATTCTAACTTAAATACGTGCTTTTAGGAGCTTAAAATAAACCATAATAATTCAATAAATCTGAAGACACTCACTAACAACATCTCTGAGCTCCTCCACTACATTATCTGAGAGTCCAAACACACAGGTGTGATAGATTTTCAGTCAAAGTAGTAGAAGGAGGAGCTTAGACCTAATACTTATGTTGGGGCTCCATCTAGTGTCTAATTGTAGAACTACATCTACACCTGACCTCAGGTGAACGCAACGGAAACTCACAGAATTGGGTTTAAACACCGTCACTGTGAGGGAAAGAACATTTTTTATGCAGAAATGTCCTTCCAACTCTCTTTGTAGTCGTTTCAAACGCCACCTAAACACCGTCTAACCTGGTAAAAAACTACACAAATCATCACTGACTCCTACATCAGAGACACCAGTGTCTGTTTAACTTTAACATGTCTGTGAAGCTCTGTCTGTTTCTCATAGCGCTGCTGTGCTCCGTGAAAACATGACTCAGCTTTAATCAGCTTCACTTGATCAGAGCTACAGAACATCTGGATAAAGTTGTTCTGTTGTAGACCATCAATACCAGAGATTGTAGAGTATGAAACATCACAGATTATTGATAACTTCTGATACTGTAAAATATTCTAGCCTCTAGTGGTGAAAAAACACTTCTTACATGTGATGTTTGCACATTTAGCTTTGTTTAATCATTACGTTCTGGAATGATGTCATCAGGATCATTTAAATGAGGTTAATTTAAATTAAGTTGATCAAAACTTAATCAATAAACCTGATCAGATTCAGTAAACCATTGATCCCTGAGGGTAAATATAGTGACAATAATGCTGTTCTCATACATCTTTATATGACATGAATAATTAAAAAGGAGCAGTCAGAATAATCCATGTCACTACAACTTATATCTACCTTTTAATTGTATTTTACACATTATTTTAAATTACATTTTTATTTTTGACATATATTTTTGTTCAATTATAGTTTCCTTTTTTATTAGTTTTTATTTTGTTTTCTCACAGTACAACTTATATCTTCTTTTTAATTGTATCTACTTTATTTTTCATTCATTCATTCATTTGAGCAGCATATTACAAACTTATTTTACATAACAAAATTAAAATAATTGTGCTCAAAAGGAATTAAGGTTTTTTTTATTTATTTATTAGTATTTTGTTTCCTTACAGGAGTTAAAAACTAATATTTTCTGAAATAATTCATTAATATTTCTAAAAAAAATGGATTTTTAAAAAAATTGATGTAGAAAACAGAATTTGGAAAAAGAAATGCTTTTAAATGTATGAAATCTTTTTAAAAATTGTAAATCAAATCACAATATCTGTCAGAAAAATCGCAATTAGGTTTTTTGTGAAAATGGTGCAGCCCTAATTAAAACACAAAATGCATTGAAGCTGTGATTACACCGTTTAATTCTATCAGAGTAATGATGTTTATAACGTGGACCAAGTACAGTTGTGATGTATTAAAGGTCTGTGTTAATGGAGGGCTACATGTAACTACAGTGTCTAAGTGACACACACACATAAAACACACTTACTGCTCCATCAACTCTGTAGTGCTCACATGTATTAAATACAGACGCTCCACGAGTCCACAGACAAGTTGGTCTGTTTCTAGACAAGCGTGCACTGACTGCGTCGTTTACTCACGTCTTTATAACATCATGTTTGGTCAGATTTTTAGTGCATCACTAATTAATAATGTAATTATTACCAATAAATTATTCAAAGGTCACTATTAACCTGAAAACCATAAACTACCTTTATCAGGTCTGTCTCTAGTTACATTAAATTCTAGGATAGATCTGCATAATGATAATAATCATCTTACTAGCACAAGCTAAAAATCTTTTCATAAATGATCTTTTTATGAATCTAGAAAATGAGATGTTTCCTGTACTTGTTTTATAAATTAATTAATATAAATCAAATGTTTAATCGTATTTAATTTGCAGAATACCATACGATATACTGGGTTCAAAACATCAACACGATCATTTTTAAATGAAAAAAAGTTATATTTTTAGTTGATTATTATCATATTTTAGTGTTTTTCTATATATATATTTGGTGTAGTAGAGGTGTGTAGATGTGACCTAATAAAGACTGTCAGTTATTTTCATGCTACGAGAGTAATTATTTTTTTTTTTTTTAAAGTTCTTGCTGATTAATGACAGTATTTAAGGTTATTTAATCAATAAAAACCATCAGAAAATCAGAGTGTTTTATTATTAATATCTTTGCTGTAGTGGATAGAGAGAGATATAATACAGACTGTTGGTTGTTTTCAGCCTATTACAGTAACTGTTAAAGAAGTCATTTATAAGTTATTCTATTTTTTATGATTATTTACAAATAAAAATGATTTAAAAACCATTAAACAGTATTTTATTACCATCTCATCTGTAGTAGTTAGAGAGGGACTTAATACTGATGATCTGCTGTTTTCATGTAGGAGAATGATATTTGAATAAGTTAATGATAAATAATAATGTTTATGTCAACGACAATTCTTCAAAACACAGAAAAATATGTTTTGTTAATATATTTGGTGTAGTAGATGGAGACCTACTACAGACTGTCAGTTGTTTAGAGCAGTAATTCTCAACTGGTGGGTCAGGGTTTCCTCCAGTGCTCTATAGACCTGGGGGCTTTTCTTGCACCCCCCTCCCCTCACTTGTGTATTTATTTTAAATGTGTTTTTTTCATGGTTCAATCATTTTTTTCATACTGTGGATGGAGCTGAACATTGTTTTTTCATGAGGAGTGGTTCATCTACCTTCTATATATCTGTGCTCAGAGCTGTATGCACGTTACGGACGTGATTAGCAGAGATATATCATCAAGAACTTTCCCACTGGTAAGAATAGTGTTGTCAAAAAACTAAATAAAGTGTCAATACCAAAAAGTTAGTATCGGATACTATACTTTCTCGCAAAGGTATCGATACTAACAGCACCATGTCCATCTCTTAATATATCTATGGTTCATCTCTAGTTTTTTCCCCCTCACCTGTTTCAATTGACAACTTCATTCGCTGCTGCAGACATAAACAGACACACGTGAAGCCCCTCCCCTCAGCTGCAGCTGAACACCAATAGGGAACTATAAATCACGGAATCGACCAATGAAAACGGTTAAATGCGGAAATGGACAGAATCAACATGAAACGCTGTCACCGTGAGGCAAGGAATGTTTTTTTATGGGGAAATGTTCTAGGGAGCACTGATAATGTGTGTACTAGACCATCAATACCAGGGATTGTAGAGTCTGAAACATCGTAGATTAATGATAACTTCTGATACTGTCAAATATTCTGACCCCTAGTGGTGAAATAACTGATGCATCCTTGCCTCCATTTGTTTTTGTGTAATCATTATGGTCTAGAATGATGTCATCAGGACCATTTAAATTAAGTTTTGATAAACTTAATTTAAATAAACCTAAACAATAAACCTGATCAGATTCAGTAAACCATTGATCCCTGAGGGGAAATATGATGACTGTGACATTAATGTTGTTCTCATACATTTTTATATGACATAAATAATTAAAAATGAGCAGTCAGAATAATCACTGTCACTACAATTTATATATACCTTTTAATTGTATCTTACTTTATTTTTGACATACATTTTTTGTTTAATTTTGTTTTTTTATTCATTAGTATTTATTTTGTATTATATATCTTTTTTTCCGGAAAAAAATAAATAAAATACTGGAGCTCGGTTGGGCGGGTGGGACGGCTCGTAGTGGACGCCAGAAAAATTCCCTTATTTTCAAATCCAAAACTTGACAGGTATGAACAGAGTCGCTTAATGATGACGTAATGCCATGTGTGTCGTAAATGAACGAGATGACGAGTTTCTCTGTGGGAACCGAGTTGAGCTGGTGATCACGTCCGTTGTACCGTGCCAGAAAAGGGACAGGGAGGGGGGATTCCTGCTGTGAGCTTGGAACAGCCTGAGCTGGCAGTATGAGTACACCCATAATGGTGTCTTTCACTGGTTCTACATTCACTGGTTTTGTTCCACTCATTTCTCACCTTTTCTGAGGAGTCCATGTTTGCTGTCACGGCTGAGTGGTTCCACAATCCTCCATTCACCTGTAACATCAGCATGGAATCAGCTCCACCTGAAGGATGGAAGAGACAGAATGAACATGAAGGATCTAGAAATATTCATCCATCCTTTGCAGTGTCATCACTTTGAAATTGACTAAAACTATCAGTTTGTTCAGAGATCACATGATGTGGAGGAAAATGAAGGTCTTCAGTGGAAACAGTTTAACTTTACCGATTCTGCAACGTTGAGGAAAAAAAGAAAAAGAAAAAAACTGACCTATTAATTAGAAAAGCTGGAGCGGAGTATGGAATGAACTGATTAGATCAGAGTGTTTATATCACACATTTTAGATGCAGGCCTATATAATGTGATAATAGTTTTTTGCTAATATTGACTAGTATCAGATATCTATATCAGAATGGAACATCCCTACTTTAAACTATTGTAGATGAAAGGTCACATGTCATGTAGGTAATGTAGGGCATTAATCTACTGCCACATGACAAGTTAAGATCTAAACCCAACCATATAACACTGATGGAAAAGGTTCATCATTCATTTATTGGTCGCGATGGGGCGGGGCTAACACCGGAGCTACAGTCTATTTCCAACCAGGAAATAGTGGCAGGGACGTATGTTTATTTCAAAATAAAGGTGTATCTTAAAGATGAAGATGTTCATCCATGTCTTCATTGTGCATCAATGTAAATGAATCGTTAATTAATTAATTGATGTGGATCAATGTATTGTTACACCACTATGTGGAAGCTGTTAAAAAAAGTTTCAGCCCAAACTGACACCGCGTCGGGGAGAAATTCACTCCACACACACACTAGGCATGGGCAGTAATACAGTAATACTGTGGTGTGATAAAAATAGCAACGTATCAGTATCATTAGGGCTGGGTATCGATTAGAATAACAAGTGCCCGATTCGATTTGATTCACGATTCTCGATTCACTTTTGATTGATTTAAGGATATCAAGCAGTACCAATTTTACTTGGATATGAAAAACATTCTCATTAAAACTAATGATGTAAATAGTAGAAACTACAGCTTTATCTTGGTGCATTAGTAAAAATTTGAATATTTACATTAATAATTTAATTTCATTAGGGATGTAACGATTAATCGTAAGGCAGTTAAAAATCGATTCATAGGTATCATGATTCACATCGATACTGTGAAAATTTAAATTTGCTATCCAGAAGAGTTGGCGGCGGGCGTAATCTGCTAATACTTTCTTTCTGGCCGCCTTCTACTTTTAAACATGTTCATAAATGATTCCTTACCCCTTTAGCACCAAAAAATATCTGTAATATTACGTGAATATCTGTAAAAGTCAGGTTTTTCTATTAGCTCTGTCTGCTAGCATAGCATCTCTTCTTCACTGCAAGATATCTGCATGCCAACCGACCACAGTGAACATGACCTGAGCAGAGGGGTGGGCGATTCACAATCACAATTTTATCACAGTTTTTTTCATTCAAATAATTTAGACCATTTTAAAGTGATTTATTAATTAAACAAACTTACTTAAAATCATCGTCCTAAATGGAAAAGAAGGAATAAAAGATCATTTAAATTGTATGTAAGCAACTTATCAAACTGGTTCCAAGTACGATTAACATCAAACAAAAAGGCTGACATGTTATTTTAGTCACACAGTCTTTTTCCTTTGTTTAACTAAAGTGGTGTAGCATTAGCATTAGCAACACTTGTTACATAACCAGGTAGCAGATCAATCTAGTGATTTCTATTAGTTATTGAGGTAACACACTCATATTAATAAAATCCTATTTTAATCAGTGTTTGAACGCCTCATTTCACACAATTTAGACATTCATATCCTTTATAAGATAAAACGTTACTGCTTTGGTTACATTAGGCCTGGGTGATATGGACCAATATTCATTCTCTCTATTTTTCCCTAAAATGGCAATATGTGATATAAACCATTTATTTTTATTAATAGTTTTACAAGAAAAACAATAATGGCCCAAAGTCGATAGAGAAAAATGCCACAAAGACCCTTTTATTAATTCTGTAGCATTGCTTCTTTCAGGGCAGCTCTGAGTGGCTGAAAGTCCTTTTTAAAGTAAATCACATTCAGGACACTGTCTCTTTAAGAAAGTGTAAACAGCCCAGTGAGCTGCAGCAGCAGCTCTGTTACTGTGGAGCAACAGAGAGTTAGTTAGAGAAGAGAAATACATGCAGTGTTTCCTCAAACGTGTCTCAGTGCTTCAACACTCAGAACTGATGGAGTGTGTCTGTGCACGGGGGGACACATTGTAAACTCAACACATTCTCATTCCTTTGAGTCTCACAAAGGTTTTGTTCTAATGTTCCAGTGGCTGCACAACAAATCTAACTGTATAATAAGACACAACCATAAACATAAATAAATAATTGTAAATAAAAGCAAACCTCCAGAAATTAAAAGAATTCTGAATTGTCTTAAAGTGTAATAAGTCAGGTCTTTGGTAAATGTAAGAAAATACTTTTAAATTCCTGTGAACAGTAAAGTTCAAGAAAACTTCATTTTTCACCTTTTTTTTTTTCATTGCTCATTCTCATCATTTGCTGCTGGAGCACAGGGAACAACTATAGTTTCCCATGGTCGTGAAGGCATCGTGTTTATATGCAGCTTTCTCTGCCAATGTGAGTTTTGTTTACATGTGTTCTGAGTGTTGATTGGCTGGAAGGCTGGGGAATGGGCGGGGCATAAGCGAAGAAAGAGTCACAGTGTCTTACATTCCGTTCCCACAGGGAAGTGTGAGTGAATGACGGTGTTAGACGTTCTTTGTGTGTTTGATTGTTTATCATTAGCATCAACTATTGTCTACAGGTTACTATGACCTCCATTAAAGCCTTTAAAACTGTGATAATCACATCCTCACAAAACCTTTTGGGCAGAGCTGTGGTGTGGTCCCTCCCCATGCCCTCCTACTAATCTACAGGCAGCAAGACATATTAAAATGTTAGATTCTATGGAATCACAGGAAAGCCAAAATTAAAAGGAAATGCATGTGGAAATATAAAGAGAATCAATAATGAAAAAATATACAAATGAAGTCATTCTTTTTCCATTTTGCTTTTTTCATTTTGTCTTTGTCTTTTCCATTTGCGTTTTTACCTAATGACTCAAGCTGTCGATAAAAGCAAAGTCAAATCAATGATGAAACATGATGTAGGAGTTTCCATTAGGGATGTACCCAAATGAAATTTTTTGGCCGAAACTGAAACACCAAAAGAAATTATGCAAATTATTAGTCCCCCATTGCATTTCTGGCTCTGAATGTGTACTAAGTAGGAATGTGCGATATTTTATCGTTCATGATTTATCGTGAGAAACATTCTCACTGGTAAGAATTTGTCATACCTCGATATAAACAATAAATTCAGAAATTAGTGAGGGCCACGGGCCATTTGTCCCTCAATTTAGCCAAGAATGCCCCCCAAAAAAAAACATATTCCACGGACCAAAACTGAGACTGTTTGTTGTCAACAACTTATTATTCTCTGGAGCGGAACGTTGTTTACGGAAGCTCTGACGTGCACCGCCACCGCCCACACACCACCATCTGTGTGTGTGTGAGGTGTTTGTCACGGCTACCAGAAGCTGCCTTGCAGTGATACATCATGGACCACTACTGGGTTAAAACCAAACAACCATCCAACAAAGTGAACCAGTCCAAGTTCCTCCATCAGATCCACCCAAAGTTCTACAAACACTGAACAGAGATGAACCTGTAGCAAAGATTATGAACTGGAAACTCAACTAAAGCTAACTGTGCTAAGCTAACCCACCGACACACAGACAGGGTTAATGCTAACCACTCCATATAAGGACTGGTTATAATAGACCAAGTAAAAAAAAAAAAAAAAAACATCTTTTACTGTCATAAAACCACTGACCCATTGATTTGTTTATGATCAGATTAAACACTTGTATGGAAGAATAAAAGCTAAACATGTCACACGTTGTGTGAAATAAATATTAACTAATGTCACTATTAATTCCTCCCAACTTGGTAAATGGACTTGATTTTATATAGAGCTTTATCACCACACTGAAACAGTCTCAAAGCGCTTTACATATCAGCTCATTCACCCAATCACTCTCACATTCACACACCAGTGGGACAGGACTGCCATGCAAGGCGCTAGTCGACCACTGGGAGCAACTTACGGTTCAGTGTCTTGCCCAAGGACACTTCGACACATAGTCAGGTACTGGGATCGAACCCCCAACCTCTCGATCACAGAACGACCCACTACCACCTGATCCACGGTCACCCTTGTGAGCGCAATATTTTCAATTATATTTCATCAGCAGTAAAAACACTATTGAAGTTGTGATTTTTTTAATAATAATAATTATATTTCAAGTGAGGAAATAAATGAATTACATACAGTAACACTAATAGTGATCCACATGCACAAATATATTTCATAAAATATCAGCTCATGAGCTGTTTGAGTCAGCAGTTATTGTAGCCTTTTTAAATGTGTCTAGTGATGTATTCACATATATTTGTGTTTGTAAGGAACCTGTTTACACTAAGTTGTGAATTTTTTTATTTATTTCTTTTATTTATAGTTTTTATTTATTGTGATTTTTATCATTATCGCCCATCTTTAGAACTAACCACTAAAATTAAAACATTGCAATTGTATAAATTAATGTTAATGCTTTAAAGAATAAATAAATTAAAAATAAGAAAATGTTTATTTAGCACAGACATTCCAACAATGCACAATATAAAATAAAATAGTTTAACCTGACCCCACTCATACATTAAATAATGTTGTACAGGCCTATAACTGACTGAGCTGTTGGAAGAGTCACATTAAATATTTTATCTAATTAAAACACAAAGTGCATTAAAGTTATTGATGAAAAATCAGCTTCTATTGGTTTTATTTATTTCTTTAGATGCACACACAGCTCTGAGTACATGTCTTTAACTCGCTGCTTTACTTTTAATCCAATCAACAGATAATCTTTATAACGTGGACCATTTACAGTCGTGATAACGTTCAGACGTGCACAAATATAACGCCATACGTGCCCTGCTTCAGATTGTTGTGTAGAGGTCCCACGGTACTACAGTGTTGATGTGACACAGAAACATAAAACACACGTACTGATCCATCAACTCTGTTTAGAAAACTCTTCAGCTCTGTGAGTCCACGGACACGTTGGTCTGTTTCCAGACAAGCGCACGGTGTCCGCGCTGTTTACGTCATCACAAGATTGTTACAGCTTGTTTTACGTGTTCTTTTGTTGTAGTGAACGTGCACTGTGTGTTGATGCACTGATGCATATTCTGCTTGCTTTTAAAATGTAATCCCTCAAAATAATCCCTGTTTTTATAAAAAAAAAACATGTAATCTGATTACACATTTTTTAATATACTGTCACAGATTACAGTTACATGTTTTTTGTATCCTGGTTACGTAACACTGTTACTTGTAATCCGTTACTCCCCAAGCCTGCTAATACATAGTGACTACAAGCAGGAATTGTGTGATCAGCTATCAACTCGTCAGCCTGGACAGAATGACCCGCCCACATCCCTTGCTGTGGGCGGGTCTTTGATTTGACTTTGCTTTTACCAACAGCTCGAGTCATGAAGTAAAAGCCAGGCCAGATGTTCAGCTGTGGTTCTCTCAGGACAGGGGTCTGCAACCTGTGGCTCTGGAGCCTAATGTGGCTCTTTGACTCTATGCAATGGCTCCTTATAGCTTTAAAAAAAACTATTGAAATAAATAGTTATTTTTTTACAAAGGCTATTAATGATTAATGACAAATAAAATCATGATATAACAATTTAACCTAAAATAAATCAAGTTGTGCAATGACTCAGCACCTTCCTACTTCACCTCCTGTAACATCTACAGACTAGGGCTGGGCAAAAAAATATTTAATCGATTAATCAAATTTGTAGATAAAAACAATTTTTAATTAGCAAATTTGAGTTTCAATTATTATTTATATATTTTTTAATAATTTTTTTCCCACCACAGTTTTTTTTTTGGACTTTTTCGCGTTTCGATGTGAGCCCGCCTCCTCTTTGTTTACATTTGTTTACCCATTGAGTAGGCTATGTGTGTGTGTGTGCCATAGGCATGTTCAATTTTTTATTCACACTATGCTGAGATGCTAAGGGAAGACTTTATTATTTTTTAACTGTAATGTTATAAAATATGTAGTTTTATGATTTCTTTATCAGAAAAATTAAGCTACTGTGAAGTTGTTGTTGCACTTTTGCTTAAACCTGGATTAAAGTTTGAAATTGTTGAATAACAGCCTTATTTACTTTTATTTTGAGATTATTCTATGCATTTTAACTCTTGAGGACAATCACAGAAATAAAGTTGCACTTTTGACAATAAATCTGATGTCTGCACTCATTTTAAAGTGCATTAAAAAATATATTGAAAATCAAATCGAAACTTGAATTTTTCTTTTTAAAAATCTGAGATTTTTTTTAAGGCAAAATGGCCGAGCTCTATGTTCATGTAAACTGAGATGTGTAAGAATTTGAAGATGGAAGATACTGTTTTATTTCTTGATGTTGATTTATTTTATTTTAAGCTGTTCTTAGGTTTCTATTTACATGATCAATAAAAAATAAAAAATGAAATCAAACATTATTCTATATAATTATAACTGTATATAATGTAATACACTGTATTGTCTTCATAGAGAAGGTATTTATGGCTCCAGGAGGACTTTAATCCAGGTGAGATGAGGTTAAATGGTTCCTTGTAGAGTAAAGGTTACAGACCCCTGACCAGGGGAAGAGGGTTAGGAGACCCCACTATCAGAGCTGGACCCTCTGAATTTAATTCATGAGGTGAAACAATGCAGATGTTAAGTTATGCTACTGTTAACTTAATTCATGTACAGCATTTCTGCAAAATAAAAATTAAATACATGTAACCTGTTGTTATGCTTTGCTGTTATTTAAAACATTTTTGTTCCATCTTTTAAAATGATATAAAATAAATAACCTGTTATTTTAGCCACTGTTTGAAAACTTAATATTGATACTATAACATTAAAACATTTTGCAAATCTCATTAAACTACAGTACGCTAGTTATAAGTCAACTATTCATCAGCATGTTGATGTGCTTCTTAACTTTAAAGATGATCAAATATTTCATTAGGAATATAATGACATAAGATGGCCTCAATGCTCTGGTTATGATCTCAATAGAAAAATAAAATAACATGAGACATCAATGATTTCAACACTGACCTGTTGTTGTGCAGTGCTGCCATCCATGTCATTTACACTTCTGTTGATTCTCCTGTGGAAACATAGACATTATATGTTAAGATGGAAACAGAAAACAGTCAATATAAAATACCCTCATTTCTGGTCTATAACCTGCTACTTCCCATCCACACAACAAATACTGTATATCTCTTAAAAAGACACAGAAACATGTTCCGTTTTTAAAAAACTGTAAATTATTGATAAAAAGTGATTTCATCATAATAAGAGCCAATATTATGGATAAATATTACTTTGGACTCCTGTCCAGGAACTTAATAGTTTCCCTCACCGTCCACTGTACATCTCACAACACTGATAGTTCTAAACGTCAGATATCCTCCTAATACACATGTGACTTACTTCCTGAAAATAAACTGCAGGACCATGAGTTTAATGTAGCTGAGATGTCATGGTGTTTTTTCATAACTTCATATAGATAGAAACTGGTTTCAGTAAAAGAACACATGTTGCAGAAATTAATCATTTACACAATAAGCCCTATGAATGTCTGAAAACATAAAATCATGTTTACCAATAAATGTGCACAGGGGCACCAACAGGAACTCTGGAGTTTACCAAACTCAAAGAACAAGCCAAGAAGGATCAACAGACAATTAAAAATCTTGAAGACCACATTGTAGACCTGGAGGAGACCAACAGGGAGCTGAAAAAGGACAAGGACTTCCTTATGTCCCAATTAAAGGCACCTGCATCTTCTAAAACACCAGGTACTTTTTCATGCAGTACTAAATGTTCATAGATGGACTAGATGTTCAGAAAAGTAAATAAGGAGGGAGCAGGATAGCTGTGCTGTGGTATCTGGTGATATAGTATAGGAGCTTAGGATGTATGATCTGATGATATTAGATCATTAAGGATTAAAACATGAAAATCTCTCAAATCACAGAGATTGTAGAACCGTCTGTAGTTCACATTTTAACCCTTGCGGTGCTGTCTGTGGTCAATACACAGCACATCCAAAGGGTTTTCTCTGCCAAATCACACCATTTGCTAATCAATAGTGGTGCAACGGATCATCATTGATCCATGATCGGCACGGATCACTCTCCATGGTTCAGCACGCACGTGGTCCACGGATTGGTTGATGGAAGAAATAATATTTTTTTTTATAATCATTATTAGTAATGCCTCGATGAAGCCTGTTCCATTCGCAACGTCCGTGTGTGTGTGTGTGTGTGCATGACAGAGCGACCGTACCCACATGTGTGGTTCACACTCCTGGCCGTGTATCTGTGTGTGATTGTGTGAGAGTTGAAGAGAGAGAGACACACACAGAGGAAGAAGAAAAA